>NW_027069888.1:148570-152140 GCF_002906115.3 Quercus suber
AACCCTAAGTCCCCTATTCTTTAAAGGCAGGAAATGGGAAAGAAAGGAAATTGTGGATAGAGGCTGCCATTCAATTCAACAAAATCTTAAGACTTCTTTCTTCAATTACTGCTTATGGGAACCGGATCAGAATTGACGGAGTTGATTTGTTGACCGACATTACAATAAGCTAATTTTTAATTAGATTCAATATATAACAGCCTTTTCCACTTATGTGCTAATCCACCTAGTAATTTGGCTAACCAAATTTGATATTAGACCCTCTTAGAAGCTACCTCTCAAATCTGTATATAATTATTAGTTAACAAGATGATGATGATGTTTTAAAATGTTGCCGACTTCCTATATATAGCCTATAGCTCATTGATCAATTTATATTCCCTGCATTGTTCCACGCAATAACCGGTGGTGTAAAAACATACGTATGCTTGAAGATATTTCGCTTGGAGTTGGAACAAGAAATAACTCACAAGGTATAACCTTCCTAACACAAACCTGCAATTACAACTTGCTAAGTTTACAAATAGATTCCCATGTGTAATAACAAAAACAATGATGATGACAAAAATAATACTCACTTGTACTTGATCAATTGGCCCAGCCACTGGATCCTGATTACGACGAATAAACAATCCCATTGTCACATTTGTTTATAAAGTACGCACTTCCACCTATATCATACATTTGGAGGACCACCAACCCATTACTGCAACTGTAAAACAAGGGAAGAATTTAGATAGAAAGAGATACTCTGGAACAAACTACAGGTCATGGTAGTCAAACCTGTCACGCCCCAAACCAAAGGGATTCAAGGCGTGAAAAACCGAGCCTTCAAGAGGATTTTTTTTTTTTTTTCATTTAATAAAGTAAATAAACATATTAATCTATAACACATTTACGAACAATACAAACTACAAATCATCTGCCTCCAAATATACATAAAAACCCAAAGCTCCAAATAAATAAACACAAAGTCACGATCCTCTTTAAAATACGTAACCTCAACAGAAAATCTAGTCCTACCATGCCCAAAGCTAACAAACCTCAAGAGCCCAACCTCCAGTAGAATTAGCTATAGCCACGATAAATTTAGTAAGTTGAGTCACCAACGATTTATAGCACAAATCTCTCACTTAGCATAGTTTTCCAATCACCACCAATAAACTAAGCTCCATGCCCGACGTATAGCTAATTTATTTGTGAAACTATTAGAGAGTTGAATGAGCTAAAGTTCAGTAAAAAGCATAATTAATGGGAGTGAGGGAAATGCAAGTTCGCTGATAAGGAGCACTTTACAAAACATGCTATAATTTGAGAATTTTCATTTAAATTCTGTAAAATAAATTTCCTTAACAACACAACAAGAATGCTAGACATAATGTAGCACCAAACTTCCGAAAATAACTATGAAACTACATATTATTCACTGTGAGCCATAAAAGTTTACAATACAATTTCAAATCCAAAAAACCTCATCCAAGGCCACATAACAAGGTGCCACAAAGACAGAAATATCATCAAGACATGCCGCCACAGACAGGCTAGAACCCAAACACAATTGCATGATATGTACCTCTTTTGGCATATGGTCTATCAGCCCATGGGCAACAACCTCACCCACACCCTCAATGATTTACCTCTCCCCCCTATAGGGGGCAGGGGATAACTTGTCATATAATACCTCTTTTGCATGTAGTCTATTAGCCCTGCCTAGCCTCATCCACACACTCAAGGATTTACCTCTTCTCCCAATGGGCAACAAGGAATGACACGTCACACAGTACCCCTTTTGCATGTGGTCTTTTGGCCCTATGGGCAATGGCCTCACCCACACACTCAAGAATTTACCCATGTCATGTAAAGTGGGAGCCTCCAACCCAGTTTGTCGTCTCAAAGACGGGTCAAAGAAGGGCAATCACTCACTCTTAAAACTAGCATTCTTAAGACCAAGAAAATATGAATTGTAGTTCATTACAGTTGCTATAAAATAGGTATTGGAAAATATGTATTTTAGGTACATTACAGGTGCTAAAAAAATTTTTAAAAAAAATTAAAAAAAAAAAAAGGACCTATACCAGCGCTTTTGAAAGCGCTGGCATAGGTCCTTTTAAATTATATTGATTCAAGACCTATACCAGCGCTTTTGAAAGCGCTGGAATAGGTCAGGCCTATACTAGCGCTTTTAAAAGCGCTAACACAGGTAATAAAAGCGCTGGCATGGGCCTTTTCTATTTTATTCGTTCATGACCTATACCAGCACTTCTGAAAGCGCTGGCATAGGTAGGACCTATTCCAGCGCTTTCAAAAGCGCTGGTATAGGTTATATTCACATTTTCATAAAGGCTGTCCCGACACAAGTAAAAATGCCAGAACATGGTCTAAAAGCGTTGGTACAGGTCCGCACGACCCTATCCCAACATTCAAAAACCAGCGGTTTGAAGCGCCGGGAAAAAAAATGCCGGGATAGGAATTTTGACCCTATCCCAGCACTTTTGAAAACGCTGGGATAGCCCCTTTTTTTGTAGAGCGATCCTCTTTAAAATAACCTCAACAGAAAATCTAGTCCTATCATGCCCAAAGCTAACAAACCTCAAGAGCCCAACCTCCAGTAGAATTAGCTATAGCTAAGGTAAATTTAGTAAGTTGAGTCACCAACGATTTATAGCACAAATCTCTCACTTAGCATAGTTTTCCAATCATTACCAATAAACTAAGCTCCATGCCCGACATATAGCTAATTTATTTGTGAAACTATTAGAGAGTGGAATGAGCTAAAGTTTAGTAAAAAGCATAATTAATGGGGGTGGCGGAAATGCAAGTTCGCTGATAAGGAGCACTTTACAAAATATGCTATAATTTGAGAATTTTCATTTAAATTCTGTAAAATAAATTTCCTTAACAACACAACAAGAATGCTAGACATAATGTAGCACCAAACTTTCCAAAATAACTATGAAACTACATATTATTCATTGTGAGTCATAAAAGTTTCCAATACAATTTCAAAACCAGAAAACCTCATCCAAGGCCACATAACAAGGTGCCACAAAGATGGAAATATCATCAAGACATACCGCCACAGACAAGCTAGAACCCAAACACAATTGCATGATATGTACCTCTTTTGGCATATGGTCTATCGGCCCATGGGCAACAACCTCACCCACACCCTTAATGATTTACCTCTCCCCCTATAGGGGGCAGGGGATAACTCGTCATATAATACCTCTTTTGCATGCAGTCTATTAGCCCTACCTAGCCTCATCCACACACTCAAGGATTTACCTCTTCCCCCAATAAGCAACAAGGAATGACACGTCACGCAGTACCCCTTTTGCACGTGGTCTTTTGGCCCTATGGGCAACGGCCTCACCCACACACTCAAGGATTTACCCACATCATGTAAAGTGGGAGCCTCCAACCTGGTTTGTCGTCTCAAAGACGGGTCAGAGAAGGGCAACCACTCATTCTTAAAACTAGCATTCTTAAGACCAAAGAGCCGGGAGGAGAGGGGGGGTGGGGTTTACGTTCTTGGTTCTCTTGTAGCTGGATCCTCCAGAACCACAAGAA
>NW_027069888.1:152159-338132 GCF_002906115.3 Quercus suber
GTCTATAATTTGGTCCACTTAACAATATGTTAGGGCCTTTCAAGCAAAAAGGAAAAGCCCAAAAAAATTGCTCATCACTATTTTACATTTCATACCAAAAAAAAAAAAAAAAAAAAAATTATATATGGCCCTCCCAAAATAAATTCTTGGCTCTACCACTGACCAAGTGAAAATGCTAGGATATTTTGTAAATGAATATCTTAAACTTTTAGTAATTTAATAGAAAAGCATTGTCAAACTAACAAGTATTTTAACACTTCTCAAATCTCAAAAAAGATGCTGAGTTGGAATCCCATTCTAACTAAGAATTTTTGGTTCTGGAGGATCCAGCTACAAGAGAACCAAGAACGTAAACCCACCCCCCCTTTCCTCCCGGCTCTTAACTTCCTAAGGAATGTGCAGAACTTATTATACAAAAATAAAAAATAAAAAATGAAGCTAATATTCATAAATATCAACATTGATACATAAATTTAAAATACGTATGATACATTTGACATTACAAAATATATGTATTAAATAAATTTTTAAAAAAGCCTAATAAATTCAAAATTGATAGAATTTTTTTATTTAAATATACTATAATGCTTCTATTTGTCCAAAAAAAAAAAAACTATATATTTATGAGTACAATAATATTCTCCTTTTTATGTTTATATTTATCTTATTGTTGCTTGTATTTGAATGTTATCTTTAGAAAACAATTCTAAGTGTTATATACCTATAACCATTTTACCCTTAAAAAAATCATACAACTGATAAATTAGAGTGTTTAGAATATGGCCACCGTAAACAAGTTCATCTATTTCAAGTTTTTGCCTAGATTGCACTAGCATCTTCAAGAGTTAGTTTAGGAAGCGATTGCAAATTACCATAAAATTAGAAATTTCATCTTGTCTTACCAGCGTGTAAAGTTAGTTCAATTGAACTTGTCCAAATTTACAAAATTTTATTTTTTTAATTTTGAAAACTACTACATCAAATCCTCTTTTCCCCCACCTTTGAATTTATTTATAAAAAAGAAGAAGAATCAAGAGTTTTTGCCTGAAAGGCATGTTTGAAAACATTGTCTTTTTAGAGGATATTTTCTCTCGAGAAATGTTTTGCTACATACTAGTATGCAGCAATTGCTGCATAGTGGGTTATGTAGCAATAAAAGAAAAACAACATGTGTCCAGGGGTCTTGGGTAATGCACATAATCAAGTAGACCCTTAGACACTTGTCACTTTCTTTTTGCTGCTACTTAATCCAATATACAGTAATTGCTGCATACTTGTAAGCAACAAAACTTTTCCCTTTTCTCCCAATCTAAGAAGTTTGCAAAATGATAAATTTAGAGTATCCATTTTCTTGGATACAACCAAACCTATAAATAGCAATTATTGAGAACTCCAAATATACATATATAAATAATGAAGAGACACCATTGAAGAGTCATGACCCGCAAATACCATTAAAAATAGTTTACCAGCAGTTAATAATGGTCAAAATTCAAGTTTGGCATTCTTGTCTGTATAATTCTAAAAAAATACTAAAACTTTGAACCAACTCCAGAGTGAACCTCAAATAGCCAAAAGAAAATTGGATTAAATACTCTTTCAACCTCAAAATGTCCAATTATATATATTGTTAGGATTAGTTTTCTTAAATCCTATTGTATAATGTTATGTATGACATTATGTATAACTTAATGTTGTAATTAATAAAGTTATTTTATTATTATCTAAAATAATGGTAACATGAATATTTGGACATTATCATATAGTCCATGAGATTTAGTCATAGAAGATATAAATCACAAGTTCTTTGTAAACTCAAAATTGTAATTCGTAGTCGGTGATGAAATTGGACATTTCATCTGTGAAAACTATAACATATCAACTAAGATGATTTGTCTTAATCATGGAAGTGGAAACTTCTCGTAAGTATGTTGATATGTTTTATATTGAATTGGACCACTATGAAATTTATTAGTCTCCTAACGACTGTCAAATAAATAATAAATCTCATGATTTCTATTTACATAAACTCTTAATCCTGAGAGAACAATGGACTTGATCATGAAGTATAGGTTGCTTTGATATATTAAGAGTGAGATCTAAAATCACGATTAAAACCTCAGTATGTTGGGCAGTCATATTTAGTGCTAACGGAACATATATTCTCAAGATGGAATTCATAGTCTCCTAACGACTGTCAAATAAATAATAAATCTCATGACTTCTATTTACATGGACTCTTAATCCTGAAAGAACAATGGACTTGATCATGAAGTGTAGGTTGCTTTAATATATCAAGAGTGGGATATAAAGTCACGATTAAAACCTTAGTATGTTAGGCAGTCATATTTAGTGCTGAGGAACATATATTCTCAAGATAGAATTCATAATCTCTTAACAGAGATATCAAATATTTCCTTGAGATAAGTTTAATGGGTTTAATTATTCAGAGAGTTAGGTCTAACCACTTTAGTAAGAAGTTACTAAAGTATATATTTATGAAATTGGATTTCATAAATATATGATGAATAACTTAAAGGATTAAACTGGGTACTCAAGAACTAAGATGTAGTAATTTTCAAAGCGGTAGTCTACATTCATAACTTTATATTACTACGAATATTTTATGAAGAAGTTGCATGTACAATAAAGTTTTGGAATATAATCTATTAATAAGACCTAGAGTGCAATTATATTTGTATAGTGGTATTAAATATAATTAATGGTAACTTTGGACTTGTCAAGAGTTGACAACAAAGCCCAAGGTCCATTGGAGCTAGAGTCTTATTTGTTCCCTTTTGGTCCCACTCCAAGCCACATGCTTAAGCCTAATTGGAATGACCCAAAAGGCTAGCCCAATTAGATAATCAGTTAGACATAAATGGAGAAACATACAGAATTTTGAAAGAAGAAAAAGAGACAATATTGTGAAATGGTGTGCATGTGTGAGTGTAAGCCAATCTCTTATTCTCCCTTGGACTGATTAAGAAACCACACTTCTTGGGCATTAGTGGAATTGAAGTGAAGATTAAAAGTGTTCCTAAGTACATATAATCTTTGGTTTTGAATTTCAGCACACCAAGGTACACTTTCTTGTTCTAAATTCTGAAATTTACATAATACATGCTATCAATTGCGAAGGAAGTAAATTTGTTAATTTTCCGCTACGTATGTTTTGTATAAAATGCAAACCATGTTTAACCAACATATATATATATATATATATTTGCCAAAACTTAGAGAAAAAATAATATATGAAAACCTAGGAATTTGAAGTACTAACTAAAAAATGAACTAGGTAACCCAAATTGAAATGATAATATCTCAATAGTGTATCTCTCTTTACTATTTTCTCTCAAAATTTGAAAAAATCTCCCCCACTTCTTATCAAGGTCCTCTCTTTTACACTACCCATTCCCCTCCTTTTTCATCCTTATCCCTTCTTTCATGTGCTTCATTTTCTTCTCCAGCACAAGCATCAGCATGAGTTGTCTTCATTTAATTAGGTAACCTTCTATCCCATCAGGCTCTTCTTTTCTCAATGTTATAATGAACAAAGACTTTTGGGGTTTTTTTATTCTGATCAGTTATCCAACATTAAATACAACTGTATCAAGCGGGTTGTTGTAGATCTATCAGGAAGCTCTAGAAGGCATTCTCAGATAGCCACATATGCTATGAAGTTATTCCTCAAAAACTCGGAATTTAGGTTAACATTGTTAGTCTAGTAGAAGCGCTTCACCTCGGATGGATTCAATGGTGATTTATGATCAGATCCAAGATGGTGGGGCCCTTTGGGCTGAGATCCAAGGTATAGACCATTTGGGAAGGCTTTCACTGAATTCTTGGTAATGTACCCTTCGGTTTGTAATCCGAGATGTGTACCCTTCAGGGAGGCTTTTCATCCCGAAGGAATATGTTCTGAGCCTGTTTTAGCCCAAGGCCCAATGTTATTTAGGCTTTGTCAATCTATTATTTGGGCTCTATAAGCCATCTTTCAACAATAATAATAATTATATGATCTATATGGAATTAAATATTTAGAAATAGAAATTCATTTCTAAATACTTGACCGTTAATATAACATCATATACCCACACACACACACACACATATATATATATATTCTAGTTTTTGATAGGGAATTATATAATTATCGAATTATTTTCACGTTGTCATCCATCAAATCCATTAGATGTTTGTATTTATTTATTAATTTAATCACATGAAAAAAGAAGTATATTTTGTCTCATTCAACGAGCTCCATAATTATACCTTCAAATTTTTATGATATTAGCCAACATTATATTTTGCCAACATTACCATTTGGGAACCAAACAAGGTCGTCAAGAAGTTTTTCAAGTATCACTTCAACTCTTTTGCTGATTTGTGGGAAATGTTTCTGAGGATGAGGGAAAGGTTGGATCTTAACCTTGTCGCCAAACTTTTCTGCTTTATCCAGAATTGAAGAAATTCGATGAGAGTAAGGGAGGTTGTGGTGGAGATTTATAAGATTCATCAAAGAGAAATGGTTTTTCTTCAAGATTGTCAGCATGTTCATGGGCCCACTGTTCACCCCACCTAACAATCAGCTCGAGCCATTCGTTGGAACCCTCCCATCTACTTCCATCTCAAAATTAATTTTATTCTCCCAGATTAATAAATTGTATGACAATTTGTATGACAATTTCAATTAATAAATTGATTTATTCTCCCAGATTATATAAACCTTGGACATTATAATCCACTCAATGAATAGTTTATTTTTTAGATTTATTTTTTTGCATGTTAAAATACTTGTTAGTTTGGTACATGCTCTTCAATTTAATTACCACAAAACATTTTCACTTGGTACATGAGAGTTCATTTAAAAGTGGTCAAAAGAACTAAAAACTTCCTAAGGAATGTGACGAACATATTATGCAAAAAAAAAAAAAAAATGAAGCCAATATTCGTAAATATCAACATTGATATGCGAATTCAAAATAAACATAATACATATGACATTACAAAATATATGTATTAAATAAATTTGTCAAAAGCCTAATAAATTCAAAATTGATATAATTTTTTATATATAAACATTTTCTAATGCTTTTATTTGTCAAAAAAACTATATATTTATGAGTACAATCAAATTATCCTCGTTATGTTTATGTTTATATTTATGTTATTGTTGCTTTTATTTAAATGTTATCGCCAGAAAGCAATTCTACATGCTACATAGCTATAGTCATTTTACAATTAAAAAGAAATCATACAACTAATCAATTAGAATGTCCAGAATATGGTCACTATAAACAAGTTCATCTACTTCAAGGTTTTGCCTAGATTGCACCAATTTCTTCAAGAGTCAGTTTAGGAAGTGATTGCAAATTATCATAAAATTAGAAATTTCATCTTGTCTTGCCAGCATGCAAAGTTAGTTCAATTGAATCTGTCCAAATTCACAAAATCTTATTTTATAATTTTGAAAACTGCACATCAGATCCTTTTTTCCCTCACCTTTGAATTTATTTATAAAAAAGAAGAATCAAGAGTTTTCATTTAAGAGGATATTTGCTCCTAAGAGAGATTTTGCTACATAATGGGTTATGAGGCACCAAAAAGAAATCAACATATGTCCAAGGGTCATGTGCAATGCAGATAATCAGGTGGACTCTTAGACACTTGTCACTTTCTTTTTACTACCACATAATCATATATACAACAATTGCTGCATACTTGTAAGCAACAAAATTTTTCCCTTTTCTCTGACTCTAAGAAGTTTGCAAAAGGATTACTTTAAAGTATCCATTCTCTAGGGTACAATAAAACCTATAAATAGCAATTCTTGAGAATTCCAAGTATACATATATAAATAATGAAGAGACACCTTTGAAGAGTCGTGACCAGCAAAATACCATTAAAAATAGTTTACCAACAGTTAATAATGGTCAAAATTCAAGTTAGGCATTCTTGTCTGCATAATTCTAAAAAAAAAAAAATGAAACTTTGAATGAACTCGTATTTAAAATTTTTCTAAAATGATTCATTGAGAGCTAGCATTGGCAGCAGGTGTATTAAATGCTAAAATTTTAGCATTTGACACACTAAACACTAAAATACACACCTTATGAGCAAATTGGCCCTATTGTGTGGGTGTCTATTAGTTCAACTAATAAAGTCTCCTATTGTCAAATAAAATATAATATATAGAGTTCGATCTCTACCTACACTAAAAAATTAATTGATGTCTTAGTCTAATGATAAAGAATTATATCATCAAGAGCAATCACCGTAGGTTAAAACTGTCTTTAAAAAAAAAATAGACCCATTGTGTCAAGTCTCGTGACTCATTAGACTTATTGCTTTTCACATAGACTACGCTTGTGTATATCAAATTTACAATTCAAAGTTATAGAAAGCGTGCTGTTTAAATGGACTGGACTAGAAGAGAGAGAGAGAGAGAGAGAGAGAGAATCTATATATTAAAAAAAATAAATCAATTGTATAATAATATTAATTACTACAACAATACAAGGACATATATATTAAAAAAAATAAATCAATTGTATAATAATATTAATTACTACAACAATACAAGGACAGCAAATCAACCACTTAGGCACTAATTAAAACGAAAACAATGCGATAATAACAATGTAAAGATAACTATGTCAAGATAAAGAATCGGACAAATATCCAATGGTCCATTCCTCACATCATAAGAATACAAACTCAGTATAAATATCTTATTGACGAAAAAAAAGGGGTGAGATCAAATAAAAGAATAATGGCCTCAGGCCTCTAGCTAGAATGCTGTCAACCCTCAGAAGCATGCATCCAGCACACAGCAGCAACACAAGGCAGCACAACTGCATATATCAAACAAATAGATAGATCATTATTATGTATGTCATCTATGCATAAAATAAACATATACATAATATGTAAATCAAAAGGTAATGAATAGATAAATAAATGAGAGAGAGAGAGAGAGAGAGAGAAGAGGCTTACCATCCCTTCCAAAACCCATCACCCCTAGACTTAGTT
This sequence comes from Quercus suber, assembly GCF_002906115.3. Classification (NCBI taxonomy): domain Eukaryota; kingdom Viridiplantae; phylum Streptophyta; class Magnoliopsida; order Fagales; family Fagaceae; genus Quercus; species Quercus suber. The sequence goes on from NW_027069888.1 coordinate 159,195, forward strand.
TCCACCGGAGGAGGAGGATTTTGAGAGTATCCGGAGCCATCTTTTGTAGGATAACCAGCCGGTGGTGAAGCTACTTAATAAGTTGGCGCGGTTGAAGGTGGAGGATATGCAACTGAAATTTTTTTTTAAACCACTCCATGTAATCAATACTTAATTCAACAAAGAAACACATGAATTATTTGAATAAATATAGCAACTGATCGGATGCATCTTGCGTGCAAGTGCAAGATTACAGTATTTGCTATAAGGAGTACATGATTATGACCAAAATGTTTTGAAATCATAAACAACATTAAAATTTTAATGTGGACTGGAAAACTGAAGATGGGGAAGGCCCCAAAAATAAAATCATTACAAAAAGGAGTCCAGGCAATAAGGGCATGGGTAGCACAGTTGGCTTTTCTCAATCTTAATATTGCAATTGTAGGTTATAAAAATCAAATTATTTTTTCATAAAAAAGGATTCAAATTATTTTTCTTCTTGCAGATGAATATTGAAATAATTTTTTCCCCCTAACGAACACGTGAACAATCAATTTTCCCACTCCCCTAGCTTTTAGGTGATTTTTAATTGAGAGGATGTTCTTGTAAGCTCGCCACATCAAATCAACAAGCCAATTTCATCAATTAAACCCAATTTGAACAAATCCCCAATTCGGGTATATTCAAGCTCTAGAATTTCCAATATCTCGAACTTTAAACACATTTTGCATTAAGATCAAGGAACTATTAATCTTGGATGGCCACAACAAAATCACACACAATATAATGTACCAAATTTAGTAAAGAGTAACTTGTGTAATGTGTGCAACTAGCAAAAGGTTAAGATACATGTAAGGTGATATGTGAATAACAATCAATCACAAAGTCTACAAAATTCATCACATAGAATTTAAAAGAGACTATCACCTAAAGAGTTACATCATATAATTCTCACATCTCCTAGAACATAAGCTTGCAATCATGTAAGTTTCTTGAATTTTGCCTCATAATATACATACCAATTTTAATTATGTGATTTGGCATCAAGTCTAATAGTACACACCAATTTTAAGCATTAAGCAATTAAACCGAGGCTACACCTCATGTTCTTTTTGTGCATGTGCTACACTTTCTCGAGCACAGAATCTTACGATATGCACTAAGGTGTTCATGATTGGCTAGGGAACAGTGGTGAGATGGTTATTTATGCATTTCTCAAAAGGGTTAAGTCCGACAGTCAAAGACATGTAACTTCAAGATCAAGATCATGTGATCAAAAACTATAAACATCTTCCCACACAACATGCACTACAAAACTCAACTAGTAAAGTGCAATAAATAAGCTCATCAAAGCTAAACAAGGTATATAAACTTGTTATGTAAAGATAAGGTGGCCAACCTTGATTTCAAATCCAAGAAAAATTAATGCAAAACAAATAACAAACTTTTTGGTTTAAAACAAATTTTATGACCAAAAACAAAAAGCACACATTATACTAAATGAACAATGCAAAGCTATGCATGATAGTGCTTCACTAAGCTATAGAGGGTACACAAATAAGAAATATCAATTTCTTAATTAACCCATGAGTACATGTACAAATTAGTACATACTCACACAAAATCAAAAATAGTTTAGCACTTATATAACACATACTATTTAAGTTTCTCCACAATGTCAAGCATGTTCTAAATCAAAAGAGAGATATCATAATTCATGTAATCCTCAAGAAAAATAAAACAAGACTCAAAAAAATATTTTTGTCTTTTTGAAAATTTTTCAATGTTTTTGGATTTTTTTTTAAATAAAAAAAACAAAACAATCAAAAACAAAAACAAAACATGTCCACAATTAATTGAAAGAATTAAATCAGGGACAAGTCAGCAACACTCACCTTAAAGAATCTTTTTTCACCCATATAGCACGATTCTTCGGCTTTGTAGGTGAAAATCCATGAGAAGCAGAGGGTATTTGAGGAATTACACCAATCTTCTGAGAAAGACTAAAATCCCGCAAATTTCTTTCACAAGCCAACAAACTCAATTTTTTCAAAAGAATATGAAACAATTTATATGGACTTATGGCAAGAGAAATATCATCACATATCCTAGATTGACATATAGAATGTTTAAATTTCAACTTATGACAATTAGGACGAATGTGACCATGGACACCACAAAAGTGGCAGACAAGAACAAATTTAGGAAGATCAGTATTCCTAACAACAAATCTAGTCTCAGATTTCAGTTTTTGCCTCAACAAAGAACAATTTGGTCTAATATGACCAACAACACCACAAAGGTGACAAGTATGCACAAAAACAAATTTATTATGCTCTCTAGTAATAGGTTTAGACACTTCAGCATCTACATCAGAACTTTTACCTTTCTCTAACCTAGCAAAATAAACCTTTTCTTTATTATTCCTCTTGAAATGAGGGATATAAACTTTCTTAGTTTTAGGCTTAAGAGAAACAGAAACACTTCTGTTATCAACAACAGGCTTGATACTAGTCAAATTTTTAATTTTAACTTTAGATTCAACTAACTTTTGTTCCAAGCTTTTCATCTTCTCATCTTGAGAGGAAATTTGATTTCTCAAAAATTCATTCTTTTTATTAGATTCATCTAATCTAACAATCAGTTCCTCTTTTTCAAGATTAGCCAATTTTAACTCTTCTTTAAATTTCTTAGAAATTTTCAAAAATTTAGATAATTCCTTACGAAGAGTTTCACAGACATCAATAAAATCAACAGAAACAACAGTGTCCTTTTTATTCAAATCATCACAAACATACATTTCAAATTATCCATGATAACAGGGGTCAAGGATCAGCTCTTAGATCAAAAGATCTAAAACAGAAGAGCTACCTGCTTTGATACCACTTGAACAGTTTTTAGACCTCTTAAAACACAACAATTTGATTAACCTAGTTTATTAGCCAAATGATTAATTTAGTCAAATTATGCAAATCTAGGTTAACACAAACACACAATCATATCAAGAATATAAAGTAGTGGAAAAGTAAATAACACAATAATATGATGACCCAGGAAACCACACAGTAAAAACCTGAGGAGGATTTGACCTAGCTATCCTCAAGGTAAACTTGAATCCACTATCTGAAAGAATTGAAGTTCATACAAAAGGACTTACAAGCACCCACGCTCGACTTCCTAATGCTACCCACCAGTAGAACTTACTGACACGACCACGTGCAAGCTCCGAATCCACTGACTCCTTCTTTCTTGGATTTTCCAATCAAGATACAAGCATCCCTCCTTGTGTTTCTTTAAGCTCCAATGGCAGCAACTGAGTTGATCATCAAGATGTTGATATTATCTCTACCTTGAAAACCCTAAATTTATGTGAAGGAAAGCTCCTCAAGTATCTCACAAGAGATTCACATAAACCGCAAAATATGAGCAACAATACAACCAAAGCCACACGAACTGCCCTCCAAAACATGGCTAGGGTTTTCTTTATATACTAGGAGAATTAGATTTGAAACCCTAATCCTTAATAGGCTTGGGCTGAGTTGGAAATTCTACAGAAAAAACTTTCTGCCCGACCTTCGATCAATCGAGTCTAAGCTTCAATCGATCGAGTCAGGCCGAAAGTCACTAATACTTTCTGCAACCACTTAATTCCAACTTTACATGAATTACACAACTTTGAGCAAGCCTAAATAAGACTAAACATATTGTTTTGATCATGGTTTGCCAACATTACACATTAGAGTTCTAAATACATCAAATCCTAAATCTTTAGAACCTAACAAGTACATAATTTAAAGAACTAGGAGTCAATGCCTTGTGTCACACTACTTCATAGGGCCAAATCCGAATTTACGAAAACATTGAAATGAAAAATAGTTTATATAAAGTTTAGAAATTAGGTAATGGAAATCCCAACTTTGACATTTGAGGATTGAACAAAGAGTAACTTTCGAAATCTAATTACATATAAGCAATATTGCCATGATGTTGAACTGGTGCATCTCAAATGAATTGTGGAATATTGGATTTGGTGATTACTAAGCAATCTCCTTGATATTCAAGCTTGGTTACTTCATCAACTCATCTAATGAATTACTCTAAAATCTTCAACAATTTGAAATGCACTGTAGTATACGTTAGAAGTATGGATTGCAAAACTAAAGCGCAATTATTTCAGTAGTCCTTGGGCAATGATTTCATTTCTTGTTGCTACAATGTTGCTTCTCCATACACTAACACAAACCATAAATTTCATTCATTTGTATACTCCCACATAGGGGATGTAGTGGATTCTATTAGTTGATCGATTGGGATTTAAGTTCTAAAATCAAATTTATATGACAATTTCAATTAATAAATTGTTTTATTCTCCCAGATTATATAAACCTTGGGCATTATAATCCACTCAATGAATAGTTTATTTATTAGATTTATTTTTTTGCATGTTGAAATACTTGTTAGTTTGGCACATGCTCTTCAATTTAATTACTAAAAATTTAACATATTCATCTGCAAAACATTTTCACTTGGTACTTGAGAGTTGATTTAAGAGTGGTCAAAAGAACTAAAAACTTCCTAAGGAATGTGCCAAACATATTATGCCAAAAAAAAAAAAAAATGAAGCCAATATTCATAAATATCAACATTGATACGCGAATTCAAAATAAACATGATACATATGACATTACAAAAATATATGTATTAAATAAATTTGTCAAAAGCCTAATAAATTCAAAATTGATATAATTTTTTATATATAAACATTTTCTAATGTTTTTATTTGTCAAAAAACTATATGATGGTGTCACCAAAAAAACCAACTGCTAAACTCGTCCATATAGCTCGTCCACAAGAAAGCAACCCCATTTGTTGTAAGTTCATCCATCCGTCTGTCCAAATGGACGAGGTCGTCCGAGGAATCACTTGTCCATCAAACTAGCAAGATGGACGAGGGTCCTGAAAATATCCTCTGCACTCCGCTTTTCTATTAGAATGTAACCGTTCCTTCTTTGAAAACGAGCATAATCAATAGAACCCAAATGAAGTAACCTCCAAAGCACTTAGGGGAGTTACCTCAGAATCTTCCAAACTACACAATGCTTGGAGAAATAACTGCCTCAGAAAACACTATATAAAGGCTCTTTTATTGAAACGCAAGAGGTAACTCAGAAATTTTCCATCCAAAAATTCATTCCCTTCCTGAGAATTGAGAATTCACTAACTTCACCATCGGAGGATTTTTGGCCGGCCTCCACCAGTATCCTCTGACTTGTTGTTTGTTTTCTTCAAGATTTGGCTTGTAGATCATTACGTCCAGAAATTTTAGCCTACTGATTCATTGGATTCATCAGTTGGCGCCATCTGTGGGAAAGAAGATAGAATTTTTTACGTTTAAGTTTCATCGTTGAATTCTGCAATCTCTTTCTCCGACAAAGGACTGAAATGGTCCAGACAAGATAAAGGGCTACCAGTCCAGGCCCTCAATAGAGTAGAGATGCCTCTAGCAACCCTCATCATGACCGTCAATCGACGCCTGCAATGCAACCTTCATCAGTTCAACACATGCAGTCTATGGCTGCAGCCATGGCGGAATTAACCCGCCAGAACCAGGAATTGAGAAGGAAAATTAACCTTAGAGGGTCAGGAGGTCTATGGAGAAGAGCATGGTCAGAACCAAGCAGATGGAAGAAATGTGGAATCAGAAAGCCAATCGAGGGGTAATGCACCAAGAAGAGTGCCACACTTAGAAAGGGAGATGGATCAAATGAGGAAAGTTATGGCTGAGATGAGGGAAAACATGAGAAGAACAAATCCTGTAGGGGACCTGGTTCACCGAACAGACTCCCCCTTCACAGCCCCTATCAATGGTCATCCTTTGCCTCCGAAATTCAAGATGTCTTCCTTGGATTCATATAATGGGACGCGTGACCCATTTGACCATATCACCACCTTCAAAACTACCATGCACCTTCAAGGGGTTCTAGATGAGATAATGTGTAGAGCCTTCCCCACCACCCTCAAGGGACCCGCGCGAGTCTGGTTCGGCAAACTACCCCCAAATTTAGTAAGTTCTTTTGAGGAGTTAAGCAAATTGTTTGTTAATAATTTCATTGAGGGACAAAGGCACAAGCGTTCCTCATCCAGTTTATTGACTATAGAGCAAGGGGAGAATGAAAGCTTGCGATCCTTTATCACACGCTTCAACAGGGAGGCCTTAACCGTGGACAAGGTGGATGACAAGTTATTGTTGGCAGCTTTCCATAATGGGGTCAACTCCGACTTGTTCATACATAAACTTTATGAAAAAGAACCTCAGTCCATGACCGAACTCGTCCATTCTGCCCAAAATTTCATGAATGCAGAGGACGCAATCATAGCTAAGAAGAGGAAGAGAGCTGAAAGAATGGAAACAAACCCTGCTCGTCACTTTAAACAAGGTCCTCGTCCGCGAACAGAGGATAAGAAAGACGGAGAGAAGAAGGCAGGTCCTTCAGCGCGGAATCAACAGTACACCCCTTTAAACGTGCCACTCGAGCAAGTCCTTATGCAAATCAAAGACGAGCCTTCCTTAAAGTAGCCAAAAAAGATGAAAGGAAATCCCAACAAGCACAATAGGAATAAGTATTGTCGCTTCCATAGAGATCATGGGCATGACATAGACGAATGCTTCGATTTGAAGCAGCAGATTGAGAATCTCCTCAGACAAGAGAAGATGAGAAATTTCCTTGGACGAGACCACAAGGACGAGAAATTGAAAGGGAAGGTAGAGGAATCATCACGACCACCGCTCAGAGAAATAAGAATCATCCTAGGGGGAAGTTCTACAGGACAGTCGTCCAAGTCAAAGAAAGCATACTTAAAAGCAGTGCAGAACGTTCAACTCTTTGGATGATCACCGAGCACAAGGACTACGGACGAGCAAGCGATCACCTTCACGGACGAGCATGCAGAGAGAATTCATCACTCTCATGACGATGCTATTGTCATCACCCTCCTTATTGCTGACTACAAGACTAGAAGGGTGTTGTAGATAATAGAAGTTCAGTTGATATTTTGTATTATCCAGCTTTTCAACAGATGAGGTTAGGACGAGACTAGCTCCGACCAGCGAGCTCCCCCCTAGTAGGTTTTAGTGGAATGAAGGTACAACCTGTGAGCAGTATTTCATTACCAATGATAGTGGGGGTATACCCGCAGCAAGTTACCAAGGAGGTGAACTTCCTTGTGGTAGATTGTTCATCCTCCTACAATGCTATAATTGGAAGACTGACTTTAAACAGTTGGAAGGCTGTAACATCCACTTATCACCTGTCGGTTAAGTTTCCGAGCAAGGAGTAGGACAAGTGCATGGAGACCAACTAGCAGCAAGAAAGTGTTACTTGGCAATGTTGGCAATGGACAAACAAATCCAAGCCATGAATATTGAAGAAAAGAGAGTCGTAACAGAACCTGCTGAAGTGTTAGAAGATGTTTCTTTAGACGAGACAAATCCTAAGAGGTGTACCAGGATTAGGGCAAATCTAGAAGAAAAGATTAAGGAGGACCTCATCCAGTTTCTGAGAAAAAACACTGATGTATTCGCTTGGACTCATGAGGATATGCCAGGTATAGACCCTAGTGTCATTACTTACCGTCTAAATGTATGTCCTACCTCAAAGCCAGTTCGACAAAAGAAAAGGGTGTTTGCTCTGGAGAGAGATGAGGCTATCAGAGACGAGGTTTAGAAGCTGATGGCTGCGAAATTTATACGAGAAGTATACTATCCAGATTGATTGGCCAATGTGGTGATGGTCAAAAAGGCAAACGGCAAATGGAGGATGTGTGTAGACTTTACCGATCTCAACAAGGCCTGCCCCAAGGATAGTTATCCATTGCCGCGCATTGACCAATTGGTGGATTCCACCGCGGGCCATAAATTACTCAGCTTCATGGATGCTTTTTCAGGATACAACCAAATAAGGATGAACGAGGCCAATCAGGAGAAGACGTCCTTCGTCACTAGCCAGGGATTATTCTGTTATGAAGTAATGCCCTTCGGTTTCAAAAATGCTGGAGCAACATATCAAAGACTGGTTAACCATATGTTTCGTCCACAGATCGGGCAGAATGTAGAAGTTTACGTGGATGACATGCTAGTGAAAACTCAAGACGAGGGAAGGCATCTAGACGACCTGCAGGAAACGTTTGACACACTAAGGCAGTATCACATGAAGTTGAACCCTAGCAAATGTGCTTTTGGAGTATCTTCAGGGAAATTCCTTGGTTTCATGGTTTCACACAGAGGGATTGAGGCAAACCCAGAAAAGATTAAAGCAATTCTAGATATGAAGCCTCCACAGAGTATCAAAGAAGTCCAGTCTCTTACCGGACGAGTTGCTGCCCTTAACAGGTTTGTTTCTAAAACTACTGACAAGTGTTTAGCATTTTTCAAGATTCTAAAGAAAGCATTTGAGTGGACAGACGAGTGCCAGAGAGCCTTTCAAGACTTGAAAACGTACCTCATTACGGCTCCATTGCTAAGTCCGTCCGTGACAGGAGAGGAGCTGTTTTTATACCTAGCAGTAACCCCACATGTCGTGAGCTCAACATTGATAAGAGAGGAAGGGAAAATACAAAAGCCAGTGTACTATATAAGTAAGGCACTTAGGGGAGCAGAAGGACGATATCCCCTAATGGAGAAGTTGGCTTTCGCACTAATAACAGTCTCCAAAAAACTAAGGCATTACTTCCAAACTCATGTCATCAATGTCATGACGAATCACCCACTCAAGAAAGCAATGAACAAATTGGAGGCTGCAGGACTATTGATTCAATGGACTGTCGAGCTCAGTGAATTCGACATAAAGTACCAACCTAGGCATGCCATAAAAGCTCAAGCTCTGGCAGACTTCATTGTAGAGTTCACCCCAAGTTATGATGATGTAAGTAAGACGGAACGCAACCAGAAATGGATTGTCCATGTGGATGGATCGTCTACACAGCACGTCGGAGGAATAAGTGTGGTCTTGCAATCTCCGGAAAGGGATAAACTGAAACACAAAGTTCGCTTGCAGTACCAAGCAACCAATAATGAAGTTGAGTAAGAAGCTCTTCTCAAAGGGCTGGAATTGGCCAAGTCCATGGAAGCAAAGTCAATACTCGTCTTGGGAGATTCTCAGCTAATCATAGGCCAGGTGAATGGGATGTATGAGACTAAGGAAGAATGAATGAGGAAGTATCTTAATAGGGTGATGCGACTTATGAAAAAATTTGGGGAAACTAACTTCGTTCAAATCAAAAGGGAGGAGAATATGGAAGCAGATACCTTAGCGAAAGAAGCTTCGGCAAGTGAAGCCGTCAACGAGTTTGATGAGATTCAGTATATGCCGAGTATAGATATCCTAGAAGTGCAATAGGTGCAGAGCAGAGAAAATTGGATGGCTCCAATTGTATCATACTTAAAAGATGGACGACTTCCAGAAGAAAAAGACGAAGCAAGAAAGCTGAGGGTAAGGTCAGCCAGGTACGTTCTTATGGACGAGGCTCTATACAAAAAAGGCTTTTCCCAGCCTTATCTCTGGTGTCTGGCTCCAGACGAAGCAAACTATGTACTCAGAGAAATTCATGAGGGAGCATGTGACAATCATTTAGGAGCCAGATCACTCGTCCACAAAGTCGTCCGTGCAGAATATTACTGGCCAAATATGCAAGCTGATGCTAAGGCCTATGTCAAGGTCTGCAATCAATGCCAACGGTTCAGTAATGTCCCCAGACAACTATCAGAGTACCTAACTCCAATGACGGCCCCATGGCCCTTCGCGCAATGGGGACTAAACATCCTGGGTCCTTTTCCAATAGGCGTAAGGCAAATGAAATTTCTTGTGGTTGGTATCGATTATTTCACCAAGTGGGTAGAAGCAAAACCTTTAGCTAATATCACACAACAAAATGTCAAGAACTTTGCATGGAAGAACATTGTGTGTAGGTTTGGCATGCCCAGGATGTTGGTATCCGATAACAGACGACAATTTGACAACGCACTCTTCAAAGATTTTTGCATACACTTCGGGATTCAGAATCACTACTCCTCACCCACCCACCCACAAGCAAATGGCCAGGCTGAAGTTGCAAATCGATCCTTGTTAAAAATAATCAAGACTCAGCTTGAGGGAGCAAAGGGAGTATGGCTAGACGAAGTACCAGGTATTCTATGGGCATATAGGACGACAATGAGAACTCCTACAGGAGAAACTCCTTTCAAGCTAGCCTATGGAACAGAAGCAGTCATACCTGCAGAAGTGCACATGGCCAATCATAGGGTGGCAACTTATCAGGACAAAGATAACGAGGAGCAACTCCATTTGAACCTTGATCTAATAGACGAGGTAAGGATGGACGCTGAACAAAGGATGGCAAGGTACAAAAATCTTATGGCTAGGCAATATGATGCAATGGTAAAGCCAAGGCGGTTTGACATAGGCGACCTCGTCCCGAAAAGGGTTTCCTTAACAACAAAGAACCTAGCTCATGAGAAGTTGGGACCTAATTGGGAAGGCCCTTACAGAGTTATCAACTGTAAAAAACAAGGATCCTATTACTTGGAAGCCCTGGACGGGAGGAGGTTGGAGCATCCTTGGAATGTTGAGCATCTGAGGAGATACTATCAATGAAAGGCCAACCTGGGCGAGTAATTCTGGACGAGCCTGAACTGAGGACTACATAAAGACTTATTTGTCTAATATTGCTTTGTTATTATATTTAAGTCATAGACAGAGTTATGGTTTGGTTTGTACTTATATTTCTAGAAGGCATAAAAACTCTAAGTATATGCCTCGTCTTTAAACAATACTTTTATGTTATGTATATAATGTTGTGTGGAGTATTGATTTTCATGTAGCTAAAAGCTAAAAGCTCAAGACGAGAAAATTCTCTAGACGCGGAGATGTATCGCCAAACTTTTCTTAAGAAAAGCGAAGGCAAACTCGTCCAAATAAAAGAACGAAGTGAAATTTATGCCATCCAGGCAAACTCGTCCAAATAAAAGGACGAGGTAAAATTTATGCCATCCAGGCAAACTCGTCCAAATGAAAGGACGAGGTAAAACTGATGTCATCCAGGCAAACTCGTCCAAATAAAAGGACGAGGTAAAACTTACGCCAGTGAGTAAGATTAACATTTACTCATCCATACAATGGACGAAGTAAAATATTATGCATGACCTAGTTATGGAAGAGGAAATGCATAGACGAGTATCTTTGAAACCAAAAACATTTCGGTCCATGGACGAGTAAAAATGCAGAGTCTCAGGACGAAGATTAGCTAAGTCAAAAGATGAATAATGCTGAATTACTACTTCATATGGATAAATCACACTTAGTGAAATTCCAATAAAAATGGTAAAAATATATGAAATATGGACGAGCTAAGCATAAGGTCTAGCATATGAAAATAAAGACTCTCGTCCATGCATATGTTAAAGAAAAGTAACATCATTCATTCAACTGTTTCAAGGGCAGACAACCAATGTCCAAACACCCTTGTAAAGTTAAAACTTGAGTTTTGCGAAAGCTCGTCCTTAAACTATGGACTAGCCTAGTGTACTTGCATTACATAGAAAGGTCCTAAAACAATGGACCAAATTTTAAAAAAACAAAAAAAACAAAAAAAAAAAAAAAAGGTACAAAACATTGAAACATTTCTTAAGTCTGGGGAGCATTATCATTGGAGGCGTCTTGAGGAGGAAGGGTTGTAGCATCGTCCTCAATATTGGCGTCTTCAGAACCTGTTTGAAGGAGAGAGCTGGTAGCAGCATTCAGGTTAAGTTTAATGGAGCTGAAGTCCACTTCAGGGAAGTTTTCCATAGCATCCATCCCAAAGTCTTCAAAGCCTGCTGCATAATTGGTGTCTAGAAGATCAGTGTATTGCTTGGACGCCTTAAACTCGGTCACTGCATCTTCTTTTGCCTTGGTGAAAAGAGTACTCAGCTCGTCATTCTTCTTCTGTATATGTTCAAGACGAGTATCTTTCTCCACTGCATCAGCTCTCAACTCCTCAACCAGGTTATGTGCCTCCTTCATCTCTTCCTTAGCTTTAGCAGCTACTTCAGCTCATTTTTTCAACGCGTCCTTCACTTCCTTTATTCTGGTCTCTAGCATGATTCTCATCCTATCCAACCTAGTAGCTTGCCTAGACGCCGCTATGAATTTGGACATGGCCTACAAAAACAATAATAACAATTAACAAATAAAAAGAGAAAAAAAAATCTTCAAATAATAAAGACGAGGTAAAAATATGTTTACATACCTTAAAAAGATCATGAACACCAGAGTGTTCAAAATCCTTTAAAGACATGTCATAGCAGGTGTTTATATCCTCGTCTGTGATAGCGTTCTGGAAGCGCTCCCATGCTAGATCTTCATTCTCAATAATGTTTGAAGATGCCTTTTGGGAAGGTTGGGACGAGGTAGATACGATCGTCTTGGGCGGAGGAGTCTTGGACGGAGTCACATCAACTGGGGTGGACGAGTCCACATCAAATACTTGAGTAGGCTGCTGGGACGAAGGGGGCTTGGGCTTAACAACCTGGGACGAGTCATGCTTTCCCTTTTTGCCTCGACGGCTGGGGAGGCTTCCCAAATCCAAATTCTTGGATATGGTTTTCCTCTTCTCCCCAACTGATGGACGAGGTTGAGCCTGAGTCTCAGGATGGCTCTCTTCAACCAGAGTATCATTTCCTCTGTTTTCCTTCAATGTTGCCATTTCTGAAGCAAATAAAAATAACAATAAGTGACAGATTATAGGAATTTGAATAAAAGTTAGAAAAATATCATAAAAAATGTTTACTTTTTCGTACTGTAACTTCGTGGGAAATTGCCTCGTCCGAGGGATCAGGACCAAACCCCCACTTAAAAAGATTGCGAAGATTAACTAAGGAATGAAAATTTCTGTTGGCATGAAGGCGAGCCCTATGGACGCGATCACGATGGAACTTGCTCAAGGACGGACGTTTAACACCTGTGAAACAAATCACAAATTAGACATTTGGATAAAGTTATATATACAAAAAAGAGAGAAAGAAAGGTAAAAGGGGAAGGACGTACTTTCAGGACGCAGGTTCCCTAAGTCTCCAGTGTAAGGAGCAAAGGGGTCCCTTCCAACCTCTATAGGATTTCCAAACCAAAAACCAGAGACGAAAATAAATTCCGTCTTCCAATTCCTGTCAGACGAGGCCAAGGACTTGATTAATCTACAATCCCTGCCCCTTGCTGTAAATTGATGAAAGCCAAGAGATTAGCTTATCTCAGAAGGTTTATAGCAAAAAAGAAACTCGTCCACAGTAAGAGGACGGTCCCTTCCAAACACTTCATTCCACAAAATTTGCATTGAGATAATCAATCTCCATGCATTTGGATTGAACTGACAAACACCCAAACCTAACCTAACTAGCAACTCTCTAGCAAATGAATTTAAAGGAAATCTAAGGCCCCCCAAGAAGTAGGCTTCATAGACGCCTATTCCAAAACGAGGATTGCAGCACCATTCTCCACAAACGGCTAACCTTGGGTTAAATTCGTCCGGAATCTGATACCACGCCTTAAGGTTTAAGAGCATTTGTTCAGATGTTTTAGAGTTGATGCCTACCGCACAACTATAGACGATCTCCTCTTCGTCTGTAGGGTTGGACGAAGGAACATTAGACGAGGTACCAGCTTGGGAACCTGAAGCTTTCCTAAGTTGCTCCTGAAGAGCTTCTACAGGAAATCCAGGGACGCCAAAGATATATTCCTCGTCCGTAGAACCGCCTTTGCTACTGTCACTACTACTACTAGAACCACTATAACTAGAGGAATCTTGATACTCATCTATAGCCCTATCTGTATTATTGCTAGATGAGGAAACATTGGTTGTAGACATTTTGAGGAAAAAGGAAAACCTAAAGGAAGGAAAGAAGATAGTACCTGGCTCTAGACGTGGAGAGACTTCTAGACGAGGTTCTAGATGAGGAATTTCAGGAGGAAAATTTCAGTAAATGTGAAGGGTACAAGAGGAATTCCACTATTTATAGATAACCAAATGGGGCACTTGAAGCGACACGGGCCAATCAGAAGAGACCACAGGGCATGTGCCTTAAAAGAATAAAATGACACAAGTAAGAACCAATAGAATTGCAACACGTGGCACATTCAGTCTCACTAATGCAACTGCGTTCAAAAAAAAAAAAAAAAGGAAAGAGAAAGTGAGTTATAAACCAATATTTCCTTAGACGACCTATGGACTGGGGGCAACTAATGGTCTCACCAAAAAAGCCAACTGCTAAACTCGTCCATAGAGTTCGTCCACAGGAAAGCAACCCCATTTGTTGTAAGCTTGTCCATCCGTCTGTCCAGATGGACGAACTCGTTTGAGGATTCACTTGTCCATCAAACTAGCAAGATGGACGAGGGTCCTGAAAATCTCCTCTACACTCCGCTTTTCTATTAGAATATAACCGTTCCTCCTTTGAAAACGAGTATAATCAATAGAACCCAAATAAAGTAACCTCCAAAGCAGTTAGGAGAGTTACCTCAAAATCTTCTAAATTACATAACGCTTGGAGAAATAACTGCCTCAAAAAAACACTATATAAAGGCTCTTCTATTGAAACGCAAGAGGTAACTCAGAAATTTTCCATCCAAAAATTCTTTCCCTTCCTGAGAATTGAGAATTCACTGACTTCACCATCGAAGGATTTTTGGCCGGCCTCCACCAGTCTCCTCTAACTTCTTGTTTGTTTTCTTCAGGATTTGGCTTGTAAATCATTACGTCCGGAAATTTTAGCCTACTGATTCATTGGATTCATCACTATATATTTATGAGTACAATAAAATTATCCTCATTATGTTTACGTTTATATTTATGTTATTGTTGCTTTTATTTAAATATTATCTTCAGAAAGCAATTCTACATGCTACATACCTATAGCCATTTTACAATTAAAAAAATCGTACAACTGATCAATTAGAATGTCCATAATATGGTCACTATAAACAAGTTCATTTGCTTCAAGTTTTTGCCTAGATTGCACCAGTTTCTTCAAGAGTCAATTTAGGAAGTGATTGCAAATTATCATAAAATTAGAAATTTCATCTTGTCTTGCCAGCATGCAAAGTTAGTTCAATTGAATCCGTCCAAATTCACAAAATCTTATTTTATAATTTTGAAAACTATACATCAGATCCTTTCTTCCCCCACCTTTGAATTTATTTATAAAAAAGAAGAAGAATCAAGAGTTTTCATTTAAGAGGATATTTGCTCCTAAGAGAGATTTTGCTACATAATGGGTTATGAGGCAGCAAAAAGAAATCAACATGTGTCCAAGGGTCATGTGCAATGCACATAATCAGGTAGACTCTTAGACACTTGTTACTTTCTTTTTGCTGCCACATAATCATATATACAACAATTGCTGCATACTTGTAAGCAACAAATTTTTTTCCTTTTCTCCCACTCTAAGAAGTTTGCAAGAGGATTACTTTAAAGTATCCATTCTCTAGGGTACAATAAAACTTATAAATAGCAATTCTTGAGAATTCCAAATATATATATATATATATATAATGAAGAGACACCATTGACGAGTCGTGACCAACAAAATACCATTAAAAATAGTTTACCAACAGTTAATAATGGTCAAAATTCAAGTTAGGCATTCTTGTCTGCATAATTCTAAAAAAAAATGAAACTTTGAACGAACTCATATTTAAAATTTTTCTAAAATGATTCGTTAAGAGCTAGCATTGGCAGCAAGTGTACTAAATGCTAAAATTTTAGCATTTGACACCCTAAACACTAAAAAACACACCTTATGAGCAAATTGGCCTTATTGTGTGAGTGTCAATTAGTTCAACTCAATCTCTACGTACACCAAAAAATCAATTGATATCTTAGTCTAATAATAAAGAGTTATACCATCAAGAGCAATCGCCGTAGGTTAAAACTGTCTTTAAAAATAAATAGACCCATTGTGTCAAGTCTCATGACTCATTAGACTTATTGCTTTTCACATAGACTACGCTTGTGTATATCAGATTTACAATTCAAAGTTATAGAAAGCTTGCTGTTTAAACGGACTGCACCAGAAGTCAGGAGAGAGAGAGAGAGAGAGAGAGAGCCTATATATTAAAAAAAATAAATCAATTGTATAATAATATTAATTACTACAACAATACAAGGACAGCAAATCAACCACTAAGGCAGTAATTAAAACGAAAACAATGCGATAATAACAATGTAAAGATAACTATGTCAAGATAAAGAACCGGACAAATATCCAATGGTCCATTCCTCACATCATAAGAATACAAACTCTGCACCTTTCAAAAAAAAAAAAAAAAAAGAATACAAACTCTATAAATATTTTATTGACAAAAAAAAAGGACATTCCTCACATCATAAGAATACAAACTCTGCACCTTTCAAAAAAAAAAAAAAAAAAGAATACAAACTCTATAAATATTTTATTGACAAAAAAAAAGGGGCGAGATCAAATAAAAGAATAATGGCCTCAGGCCTCTAGAATGCTGTCAACCCTCAGAAGCATGCATCCAGCACACAGCAGCAACACAAGGCAGCACAACTGCATATAGCAAACAAATAGACAGATCATTATTATGTATGTCATCTATGCATAAAATAAACATACACATAATATGTAAATCAAAAGGTAATCAATAGATAAATAAATGAAAGAGAGAGAAGGCTTACCATCCCTTCCAAAACCCATCACCCCTAGACTTGGTTTCCACCGGAGGAGGAGGATTTTGAGAGTATCCGGAGCCATCTTTTGTAGGATAACCAGCCGGTGGTGGAGCTACATAATAAGTTGGCGCGGTTGAAGGTGGAGGATATGCAACTGAAATTTTTTTTAAAACCACTCCATGTAATCAATACTTAATTCAACAAAAAAAACACATGAATTATTTGAATAAATATAGCAAGTGATCGGATGCATCTTGCCTGCAAGTGCAAGATTACAATATTTTCCATAAGGAGTACATGATTATGACCAAAATGTTTTGAAATCATAAACAACATTAAAATTTTAATGTGGACTGGAAAACTGAAGATGGGGAAGGCCCCAAAAATAAAACCATTACAAAAAGGAGTCCAGGCAATAAGGGTATGGGTAGCACAGTTGGCTTTTCTTAATCTTAATATTGCAATTGTAGGTTATAAAAATCAAATTATTTTTTCCATAAAAAAATATTCAAATTATTTTTCTTCTTGCAGATGAATATTGAAATAATTTTTTTTCCCTAACGAACACCTGACCAATTTTCCTGAGTGTCAGTGTGTGGCAGAAAATTCAAAGATTGTTTACAAACATCAACATAACTTGTGGTGAAAAATGAAATACATGAGCAATAACTAATAAAACATGGTATCTAGTAGTTACCTGCAGGCTCACTTGAACTCATCTTTGAACAAAGCTCTCTTAAGAAACACAAGAAAGGTATGTGTAGATATTGATAAAACGAAGTAGGAGAAATGATAAAAGGAAAAGAATAAGAGAATATAGGTATGGATTGATGGAGGGTTTTCTACATATATTTATAAGGGGGGTTTGGGTTGGGTGGAGTTATTGTTTCTTAGGAAGATATGTTTACGAATAAGCGCGGGCGGCTACACCGCGTTGGGAAGAATAGAATACTAAGTTAAAGAGTACCTGGCGTAAGGCAAATTAGCAATGGAAATCAATGGGAGCGAGAAGAAAGCAAGGCTGCAGGCTATATTATTATTATATTACGTGTCATTAAGAGCCGGTCTTATCTGGGGAACCTACTTTTGATTGCCACACGAGAAAATTCTGGGTGAGTCGGGCTTACCTAATGTGTCTTTTTCCGTGTCATTTTTCAACTTTACAGGTCACGTAACCATATTATAATATAAAGATAATGTATTTAATGCTGTATCTCGCACGTGGCAGTTTTTTTTTTTTTTCTCTCCTTCTTCTAAGTTCTAACGTAATCGTTAATCCCAAAAAAAAAAAGTTCTAACGTAATCAAACATAAAATTAATGGAGGTCCCCCCAACCCTAACCCTATGTCCCCTACCCTTTAAAGGTTAGAAATGGGAAAGAAAGGAAATTACGTCTTCTTCTTCAATTATTGTTTATGGGAACCGGGTCAGAATTGACGGAGTTGACTTGTTGGCCCACATTACAATAACCTAATTTTTAATTCCTATATATTTTAGCCTACAGCTCATTGATCAATTTATATTACCCGCATTGTTCCACTCAATAACCGTTGGTGTAAAAAAATACATATGCTTG
Organism: Quercus suber; assembly: GCF_002906115.3. Taxonomy (NCBI): domain Eukaryota; kingdom Viridiplantae; phylum Streptophyta; class Magnoliopsida; order Fagales; family Fagaceae; genus Quercus; species Quercus suber. Next base: position 177,469 of record NW_027069888.1, read on the forward strand.
AAATATTTCGCTTGGAGTTGGAACAAGAAATAACTCACAAGGTTTAATCCCAAAAAACTAGGTCAGACATGTGAACCAAGCTATTTATGAACCTTCTAACCCAAGTCAAGAAACAGCTTACCTTATGCCCCTGTTTAGTACACGAGTTCAAACACATGTTTTCAATTTTTAAATAACATTACACATATTTTCACATTTTTTCACCCACACATATTTCTAAAAAAACTAAAAACTGTTGTTTAAACACACATACCAAATGGGCACAAACCAACCAAACTCAAACATGTCTGTAAATAAACTCATGAATATGAGACTCAATTTGAGTATATATAATATTAAAAGTATGTTTCCATGTATAAAAATATATTTATACGTATTTGAAATTGGATTATATAAATTTATATGAAATCAAATTACTTGAGCACGTAATCTAGTTTGGTGTTGAGCTCAAGCTAGACTCATTTACGGTCCCATTAATTTCATCCTGGATGTCAAAAAAATGCATTCCAACTTCTGCCAAGGGATTGTGCTGTGCAGACGTGTGTGTACATATTAGTGGAAATCATTGAGTTGTTGAATATCATCTGATATTATACAAGTTCAAACAAAATAAATCATTTATATAGAAAGATTGCCAAAAATAGATCATTGATTAATTCATCTCCAAAAATAAGTTTCTAGTAATAAAAAATTTTAACCTACCCTCCAGAATTTTATGCCAACCATAATCTTATCAGCTTCGATGCAAAATTACTTCCAATCATAATCTCTCACCACCAAAAGTTTGCACCAAGTAAACTTTGGCATCTTTGAGGGCCTATAAATTGGTGGATACGACTGGACAAACGTTTTCTTCCTCAATAATCATATCATTGCCTATGTCTTGCCAGATGGTTCATCAATATCCAAGAATTCACCAGTTACCCTACACAAGTACATGAATGATACCTTCTTTTAACACTCTTTCATATCATGCCCAAATTTGATGACATACATAGGACAACGAGAGAAGGGAGAGAATTGTAGAGCACAATATAACAAAAAAACAATAGATGCGTGAACTGAAGAATGTCCTCTAGTGGCAACTATGATTATGCATAAGTTGCACCTAATTTTGTTTCACTCTTGCACTCTCCTTCCTCAATAAAAGTGCATTCTTTAAATCCACAAGACTGCAACAGTAAACCTTTAAGGCATACCTATTATAAGACAAGAAGGCATCGCCTATGGTTCTGGCAACATTATTTCGAACCTTCCTAACACAAACCTGCAATTACAACTTGGTAAGTTTACAAATAGATTCCCATGCGTAATAACAACAACAATGATGATGACAAAAATAATACTCACTTGTACTTGATCAATTGGCCCAGCTGCTGGATCCTGATTACAATGAATAAACAATCCCATTGTCACATTTGTTTATAAAGCACTTACTTCCACCTATATCATACATATTAGGAGGACCACCAACCCATTACTGCAACTGTAAAACAAGGGAAGAATTTAGAAAGAAAGAGATACTCTGGAACAAACTACAAGTCATGGTAGCCAACCTGTATAGGATGTGCTACAAACCAAACATGACCAGAGTGATGTTGAGCAAAGCGTTTGATTTTGGTAAGCATCTAACTCACATACTGTCTCAGTCCTGCAAAATATACACATACTCCTCGTGTGTTTGGTTGTGTTGCTTCTGTTCATGTCCTTGATCCTGGTTAAGATTGACTCTCTCCTCGAGCTTGTAAGTGTATTTTCCTTGGATATCTCATACTCAAAAAGGTTACCGTTGTTTTACTTATGAATTTCATCGCTATTTTGTGAGTGCTGATGTTACATTTTTTGAGTCAACCCCGTTCTTTTCCTCACCTGGCTAGTGTATGTCAACTAATCTCATCTCCAATCGTGAGTAGGGAGGTTTCATTTCCATCTCCTACACTTCATGTACCTTTTTCTTCTCCTCCTCCAAGACCTTTGGCTTCCCAAACTAAAAGCCCTAAACCTAAAATGACGAAAATTACAACAACAACAACAACAACAACAACAACCAAAAAAAAAAAAAAAAAACTAAAATTAATAAATTACAAAAATTAAATGGTAGATTCTGTCCTAAATCAGACGAGGTAAACGTTCTTGTACTCAACACCCAATTGCAAATTTTGAGTCCTATCATCGTGTTTCACCTTGTATGCATTCACTTGCTTGTACTATGTCCTCTATTTCTACTCCCTCATCTTATAAGCAGGCCTTGACTTTGTCTGGAAGGAAACATGCTACAGATAAGGAAATGAGTGCTCTTCACAAGAATCAGACTTGGGAACTTACTGCCCTTCCCACTGGGAAACAAACTGTATGTTGTCTTCGGGTATGCACTGTCAAGTACCTCCCTAATGGTTCTGTTGAGCGCCTTAAGGAGCAGTTAGTTGCCAAAGGTTATACACAAACATATGGTGTTGACTATATAGAGACATTCTCCTCTGTGGCTTGAACTTGGTTCAGATCCTACTATCTGTTGCAGTTAATGGTTCTTGGCCTTTGTATCAACTTGATAAAAAGAATGCTTTCCTTCATGGAGACCTTAAGGAAATAGGATACATGGATCAACCCCCTGGGTATGTTATTTCTGGCAGTAAACAACTTGTTCGTAGATTAAGAAAGGCTTTGTATGGTTTGAATCAATCTCCTCACGCATGGTTTGATCGATTTAGTGCTGTTGTACTTGGGTATGGTTTCTAGCGTTCTCATTCTGATGATTTTGTCATTGTTCGTCACTTTTCCACTAGTACTATTGTTTTGGTTTTTTTTTTTTTTTTTTTGGTGAAGGTTTTGATTGTTTATGTGGATGATATTATTATATTTGGAAGTTACTCTAATGGTGTCACTGAATTAAAAATATATTTGGGTTCCATAAGAAGGACCTAGGTACTCTTTGCTATTTTCTAGGGATTGAAGTTGCTCATTTCTCCCAGGGTATATTTTTGTCTCAACGGAAGTATGTTCTTCATCTTTTGACTAAGACTAGTTTTTTAGGTGCTTGTCCTACTAATACTCCTATGGACTACTATTAAACTTGATAAAGAGCAATGTGAATTGTTTAGTGATGTTGGTTGATATTGCTGCTTGGTTGGGAAATTAATTTACCTTACGATTATTGGTCCTGACATTACTTATGCAGTTGGTGTGGTTAGTCAGTTTATGAAAGCTCCTCGCCAACCTCAATATAAAGCTATTTGTCGTATCTTGTGTTACCTCAAAGGAACTACTGAACACGGACCTTTGTACAAACCCTGACCTTTGAAAAAGCCTTGACCTATTTTATTTGTGACAGGTTTTAGCAATGATGATTGGGCTGGTAGTCATTCTGATCGTTGGTACACCTCTGGTTATTGTACCTTTGTTGGTGGCAATCTTGTTACTCGGCATAGTAAAAAGCAAAATGTTGTTGCTTGTTCCAGTGCTAAAGCTAAGTATAGAGCTCCGGCTCATACTAATCCTTAGATGTTATGGGTTCAATCTCTCCTTCACGACTTGGGTGGTGTTATTCCTATTCCTATGCAAATGTGTTGTGACAATCAAGCTGCTATCTTTATTGCTAACAATCCCATGCTCCATGAACGTACGAAACATAGTGGTGTGCATTGTCACTTCATTCAGGATTTATTAATGAAGAAACTGATTGTCACTCCCTTTGTTCAGTAAGTTGATCAATTGGGTGACATTCTTACAAAGACTTTTGCTCGTGCTTCCTTTCAATGATTATCTTCCAAGCTAGGCATGTTTGATGTGTATGCTCCAGCTTGAGAGAGTGTTAGAGTTAGTTCTAGTTGTCATTTATCAATAAGAGTATTTTTGTAATCACGTTATGAACCCTAATATAATTATATGCTAAGTTGTGGGCTTGATCAGTTAATGCCCTCAACCTTTTCTTTCTTTTCTCTTTGTCTCTCTTCTCTTCTCTTCCTCATTATTCTCACTCAACTCTGAATATTCAAATTTTACAACTTAACTAACATAATAGGTCACCAAAAACCAATGCTCCATTTGTTTCGCCGAAAAATGTTTTCTGGAAAAATTACTTATTTTCTAGAAAATTGATTTGTTTTCCTATGTTTGGTTGAGACTTGCAACCCTAAAAATAAGCCAAAAAACATTACCAAAAACCTTTTTTTTTTTATAACGTAGGGAATCTTTCTAAAAAAGAGCCCTCTTGACTAGCCTTAGCTAGTAAAACCTACAAACAACTTACCCCCACCCACTAGAATCAGTTGTCAGGTCAGGTAATCAAGCGCAATCCTTTAACCCTATTCACAATTTAAAATTCAGCAAATATGTGTGTGTATGTGTGCACGCGTGCAAATAACTAAAACCAGACTAGAACCCAAAGAGCTTAAAATAAACAAAAATTAAAACACGGCTCTAAAACTAGGGGAGAAAAAAAAAACCACCAAGAACTGAGAGACAGAGAGATAGAGATCAAGAAGGAAAAAGAGAAATAGAAATAGAGATTGACAAGAGAATGGACTGCCACACCTGGCAGAGATTAGTGCTGATGAGCCAAGATCAGTGTTGATGAGCCAAGAGCACACCAATGAACGTCACCAGGGTTGAGATCGAGTGTGAGCGTGACCAAGCATCCCATGCCTCAAAACCACTGCTCTTGCAAGATTAAGAACCCAGTTAATACTTGAAAGGGAATCATCCTCACACCTATAACAGCTCACAAAGAAAACAACATCAAAGATCAAAGGTTTTGCTCAAGGACCTTTTTAGGTAAATAAAATACAACCATGTAAGTGTTCAATACAATTACACTTATTCTATTTGCTGTGTTGTGTAAAGAATCATTCAATTATGCATTCTTATCAGCATGGAAATGAAGATCTGTAAGACAATTCTTTGAGTGATTCAAAAGACTGATTAATAATGTTCTATAATTTGTAGCACCAAGATAGTCACACAGATCCTCAGAAGACCAACCCAGCCAAAACTAGCAGGTCATGTTTCTTTATCTCTGTTTTTCTCCTTTGCAACGTCATCCTGTCAGTAATCTCCATTTAATTTTGATACAAAAATATTTTTCTTAGTTTAGAGAAACAGTTATTTTTGAAACACTATACCATGGTTTTCAGCATAACCTATCCGTGCAAAATAAGCTTTCAAGCAGACTGATCACCTTCATATCAATACTGTAATGACAAACTGATAATAAATCTTTGGAAAGACTGATAAGTAGCCAGCTGGTTAGCAGCAGTACCAGCGGGTGTATTAGTTAGTGGCATAGTTGAGCAACAGTCCAGAAGTTTAACTACTCCAGCAACAAGAGCACAGCTTAGTCAGCAGCAGTAGTTCTGTACTTATGCTTAGTCAGCAGCAGCAGCTGGGAATTGCAAGGCTTAGTGCTAAATATCTTGTCTTAGTTGATTGCTAGTAGACACGTGCTATTCTTAAATTAATCATGTGTGTAATTCAGTAAGAATTTAGCTAAGCTAGCTTCCTGATGGTTAGTTAGTTAGAGTCTTGAAGTTAGTTGGACAGTTACTGGAACTACGCAGGTAAATAAGGAATTGTATTGTAATGAAAGGTAAGCAATAAGAATGACGTCCAGTTTCTTCCTTATAATTCTGTTCTCTAAATTCCATCCCTCTCAATTCAATCATTTCTTGGGGACCTAGCTAGCTATCTTGAATTAACCACCCTAATCACCATTTTAATTAGATCCTTATCAAAGACTTGTTTTACTAATCTATGACTGTGAAAATGAGGCCAAGCTCAACAGAAATATTAACGCAATCCAGTCTAGACTGAAAAAGGTTGAAGTGCAGTCTCCACTGCATAATTGATCATAATAGCATATAATAACATGTTACATTCCCCTACAGCCTCAAAAAGGGGCTTGAACTTATAGTTACCTAATGAGATGAAATGTATCACTCAACCATTGCTTCCCTTACTCCAACTCCTCAACAGTCATACACTCACCAGATCCACTATGGCTACGGTTTGCCAAGAGAGCAAGTACAAAGTCATCAACCATAACGTGCCAAATAAATATATTTGACTAAAAAATAAAAATACTCAAATATTGACAAACTAGCTTGTTCCAACAATCTGTTGGTCTAAATGACCCAACGCACATACGTTTCATGGTCTGAGATTTCCATATAAAGATAATCACTTTCATCCTTAATTATTTGAGACAATTTCTATTCAGTGTTCACAGTGAAAAAAATATTAACTGAAGAGATGCAATAGGCAAAATACAAGCTGGTTAGCTATTATTACTAACAGAGACCTAAATCAGTAGATCTAAAGAACATATAAGCATGGACCATCACATATCATTGAACCTCCACTATAACCAGGAGAAAGAAAAGCAAGGGTAAATTACATTTTAAACCCCATAGAGGTGATTTCAAATTAAAGCCTATACTTTCAAAAACGCTTCAATTCAAATGATAAACCCATCACACGTTAAGCAGTTAATAGAAAATATTAAAATAAAATGACACATGACTTGAGGTGAATTTTTTCATATATAATAGGAATATATGTTGAAATAACCACATAAATTCATTTTGTTTAAGTATTTTCCATTACTGACACCCAATGCGGGCTCTTGTTGGCGGGGTTGTGCATCTGGGGTTTTTCTCAACAAGGGCGGGTCCAAAGGGGGACCTTGAAGAGGTTCCCTGTCATAATAAAATAAAAAAAATAAAAAATTTTAATTTTAATTTTTAAAAAAAATGATATTACTGTAAAAGGGTTTATTGCTTTAATTGAAATATTTTCTGGAAGTGTGAGTTTTAGCACCCCACTCCCCCCTCCAAAAAACTTTAATCTACCTGAACTGACCGCTCATCTGAATAAAAAAACATCAAATGTCAAACAGGGAAAAAGAAAAAAGGAATCATACTTCCTGTGCATCCTGAGCAACCTTGACTGACAGCAAAGGGCGCAGGGAAAAAAAGAAACGTTCCTTTCTTTTTTGTTTATCTTGATTGGGAAGGTTATGGGTTCTTGGGCAATATATACATTTCCAATGAGAATCTTAATAGTACTTACTAATACAGTAATTGATTTTACAATCCTTGTCCCAATAGAGAAATAAAGAATGATATCAACCCAAATTCACCTTGCATCAAAGAAAGGCTTCATTGTGTTTCTCCAAAAGTTTCCTTTCATGCTCCCGAACCTATAGATCAGCAGATGGAGATGGATCGAGATGAACAAGGGTAGAAATATTACCAAAGTGCAACACTGGGACACTATGGAAGCACATCTATTGGATAAGGATAAGGATGCTAAATCATATACAAGAGATGACTTTAATTCAAATACAACAGCAGATCAATTCAAGATTAGATAAACAATAGGAACACTCCTATCTCATCTGTAATTTGTATTTGAATTCATTTAGATATCCTTCAAATATCTTATCTCTTATCTCTTGTACCATGTAAACAAATCACATTATATAGATGAAAGTCAGTCCCAACATTTTGGGTTGGGAGCATAAATTCACTTCATATAATATCTCTGTTCTTATATGGTATCAGAGCTTTTACGACTAAGGTCATGAGTTCCTCTAATTCCAGCTCCTCCACAAATCAAACCAACTCCTCCACTTCCACCACTCTCTCTCTCTCTGTTCATACACTACCAAATCATCCAATTTGCCTTACTCTCACCAAGACCAAGGACAACTATTTTCTTTGGAAATACCAAGGTGTTACTCATCTCAATGGTCAAAACTTATTTGGCTATGTTGATGGATCCTAAACAGCGCCTCCTTCCACAATTTCTCATACTGTCACTGGATCAAATCAGCCTATCCTTATTCCAAATCCTGAATATGTTTCTTGGTCACAACAAGATCAACTTATCCTCGGCACACTGATTGCATTCCTCTGAGAGTCATTCTATCTTAGGTTCTTGGCTGTAATACCTCTCGTACTTTATGGGAGAACCCATTTGTCACGTCTGTCACCACTCAGGTGAACCCTCTTTCTCTTGATGAATTATATGGGCATCTCCTTGCTCATGAGCAGCGCTTGGAACAGCTGCTAAGTTATCATTCTCAACCCATTTGTTTTAGGATGTTTATCTTTATCTGTTGTGATTCTAGAAGCTCTATATAAAGCTCTAGATGATTTGTAATCAGACTCCAGATGATTTGCATTGCGTTTGGTGGTTAAGCCAAACAACCTTAGGTGGTGAAGCCACTACCTAAGGTCTACAGTGGGATGCCTAGGTCGTCCTACATCAGTACTGCTCCAAGAGAAGCAGTCACTGTCACAGGCAATAGGAGCAGAAGAAAGACTGTATAGTAGAATCTTTACTTCTTCAAGTTCGTATGATTCTTGCACATTCAACATATTTGGAACTAAAAGAATAGTTACACAGATAGGCTTGAATAAGCGAATTGACAATAATGCATTATGTGTTTTGTGAACACATGCCGCAAAAAAGGGACTGAATGAAGGAAGAGACAGCACAAATTGATCACATACAAATACAATGGCTATGCCAATGGTAACTTCAATAAAAATAAAAAATCGTGCATCAATCAACATCTCAAGCAATTTCAGGCAACTTAAATAAGTGACATCAATTCCTTCAGAAAGAGGGTTTTTTAATTAAATAAGTTTTAAAAAAAAGTACTTGGCTTACAGTTTACAGCACCTTATGGCCATTGTTGAAGCTTCAACCACTTCTTCTTTCTCTCTCTCTCTCTCTCTCTCTCTCGTTCTTTTTACTATTTCTTTTTCTTCTCTCTCTCTCTCTCGTTCTTTCTGATCTTTCTTCTTGTTCGTCTTTCTTTCCCTCTCTCTGGTTTGCTCAATGCTTTGCTGTCAATGTCATGGGAAATGGATCTCTATCTCTGTTTAAATAAAGTTTTATTGGTGATTGGACCACTGTTGAAGGCATCAACAAATTTTTTATTTTATTTTTTAAAATTTCACGGGAAATACTTAACCATTTACTGCCTCTCTTACCATTTTTATTGGGTCTCATAAAAACAGTTTATTAGATAATAAAATGCGCTTAATTTAAGATAATTTAGACATAGGCTTGCAATAAAAATAAAAATAAAAATATTGAACTCTAACGTAAAAAAAAATATATATATATATATATTACTAATAACATGATTCTTTATTTGGATTTCATCCTTTTCCATATTAAAACATTCTTAAATTTTCAAATATTTATTAACCTTTTATTAATTTTCATGTAAAAAAATTTTAAAAATTAAGACACTATCTCTATCTTACTTTTAATAAAAAAGAGCATCATTGCACGCGTGAAGCACATGTATTAAGATTAGTTTATATATACTAACCTCTCTCTTTTAGTTTTAATATCATAATTTTTCACTTATTTCAATTTGAAGTTTACACTTATTCCCACAAAAATTGTGCATTTAGAATTACTAAGACAGCCAGAAGTATCATAAGGCTAATTCTAAAAAATGAACAAATTCACACACAAATATATGATTTCAATGCTATTTTGTTGTTCATTTTTTAGAGGTAGTCTTATGATACTTCTAACTGTGTTAGTAGTTTTAAATGCACATTTTTTGTGGAAAAAAGTGTAAACCTCAAATTGAAATAAGTGAAAAATTATGACAATAAACCCAAAAAAAAAGAGTCTCATGCACACGCTGAGCACATGCAATGAGACTAGTTTTTATAAATGACATTCTACCATTTCCATATGAGATTTTGATTTATACACAATATATATATATATATCTTATGAAGATTTACGTGTATTTATGTTTATTTTTAATTAGTGAACAATTTTTAGGAAGTTTTATGGGAAAAGAAAAAAAAAAGTAACTAATTTTTTGACATTTTTTTCTAATTTCCATATAAGTGGTATTAAAATTTTCTTAAAATTGATTATTAACAAATGTTCTAAAGTTTCCTTACTATTTAAACCCTTAAAATAAAATGATCAATAGCTCTAATGTATTTCCTTTTTTTTTTTTTTTGGGATAAAAAGACCATAACTTTATTAAGAATAAGATAAATATAATACATCATGAGCCAAGGCCGACTTAACCATATTTGGTTTTCTTCTATCCAAGTTTGATAACTATCTAAATATTTGGCATATTGTGCCAAAAGATGAGCTAGATGATTGTTATCTCGCTTGACATGGGAAATATCCACACATCTAAAATACTGCAATTTTGCTCTAGTCCCGCCTATAATATAGTCAATAGCAACTAGAGCTTCGCTAGTTCCAATGAACGCATCAACAACTATCTTGGAGTCACTCTCAAGCACCACGTCTCGTACCCCTATGTCCCAAGCAAAAAGAACCCCTTCCTCCAATGCTTTTTCTTCAATCTCCATAGGATCCAGCGGGACTGGTAAGTCCTTGCTTAGGGCTGCCTCTACTTGCCCTTTGTAATAACCCAACTCTTGCAAATTGTGTGTTAACAAAAGTAGCCCCACCAGTATTAATCTTATACCAAGACTGGGCTAGGGGTATCCACTGCACTCTATTGCTGGTTTCATGGCAAGCCAGCTTAAAGTTAGCCATTTGAAACTCCTCCAATAAGTACTTGGCCTTCCGCAAAATTTCAACCACTGCCTGTCGTGTTTTACCTTGTCTCACTACATTCCTATTAAACCATATACACCATGCCACCATGATGACTTACCCCAACAGCTCATCATCCATATGCTGCCCAAATTTTAAATACCAAAGGTCTCTAAACTCATGGAAAACACCACCTTGACACTTAAACGAAATACCAGATAAAGTCCAGATTTCACAGGCCTTAGACAGCTCCACAAACAATGTCCACTACTCTTCACCTCCTCATCGCAAGCTTCAAAAGTTGGATTATCCAGAAGGTTTCTTCGACCCAAATTGGACTTTGTAGGTAGTACGTTCTTGCTCGCCCACCAAGAGAAAGATTTAATCTTATTAGGTACATTAAGCCCCCAAATCGTCTTCCAAAATTTTTTGTTATTCTATTTGTCACAACCCAAATCCATGGAACATGAATTTAGATGCATGACTAACTTGTTGATCTTACATAACTCAATAAACATAATTAATTTAAACATAATTCAATAACCTCCAAATAAACAATGCTCTTGATAAATCTCCTACAATAACTAAAATCCACAATTTAGAAATAATCTCTAATACTAAAAATCTAAAGCAGAACAAAAATAACTTAATAATCCTTTAAGGCTTCAAGTATTATTGACGTCGCCTAAAGACTCATGCTCTACCTTGCATCTTACAAAGTAATCCCAAAGTTCTGTTCCCCAACTAAACTTCAATATGAAAATTGTAATTGATGGAGTGAGCCACACATCCAATAAGCTATACACAATACACAACAGTAAAGAGTCAAGCAAAGCACGAGTATTTTGATTTTTCACAAACTCACTCAATGATATCAAATATAATTATTCCAAAACATATAATGAATCACTTAATACATATGTAATCACGTCTTAAAAATTATTCAAAAACACACATATAATTGATCAGAGCACAGTGTCACATATACACATATCACATATTCTCACATACAATCCTGTAGCGGATAACAAAATCTAACCCTTGCTGGTGAGGGATCAACACTTATTCTTACATACAACCCTATGAGCGAGCTTACACGTATACCTGATCAATTCTAAAAACACTTATTTTGATTCACATATCACAAAAGCAAAGTTTATACAAAATAGAATAAATTTCTTAATATTAACAATTATTCCAACAATAAAGGCATATCGAATTTTCAATGTCGAATTGAAACATAAATCAAAGGATGCTTGACTCTCTTAGGGAATGAGTAGGAACTGAGGAGTTTATACAAATATTTTACAATTCTTGAGTAAATCTAAAAACTTAATTTGCTAAAAGAAAACGTCTTAAGTACCATTTGAAAATAAGAATATGACTTTGAAATCACCTGGATTTTAAACAAACTTAAAGAACAAGAACTATTTTAGAAAACTTACATTTAAACTCAATTATTTTATGAAAAGAGTTTAGTTTAGAAATCATCTTTTAAATGAGATTCGGACATTCAAAACGTTATTTAAAATTTGAAGTTTCTCCTTCAATGATGTAAAAATTCTTTCAATAAACTTTAGAAAACGTAAGCTTAAAAATATGACTTTCAAAAACCTTTGACATCTAAGAACCTAAATGACAAAACTTGTGCATATTATGCATAATTACTTAACACCTTGAATCACTCTAAAAGTCTAGCTGAAGCACCCTCCAAAATAGTCTCAAAATACTCTTAAATAGGGCCTATAATAAATCATGGAATTTACTTAATATCCTCCACAAAATATAAATCTTATTGAATTATACAAATTGACTCACTAGAAAAACACTTTGCTAAACTAAATGATAACACTAATGCAAAGCATCTCTACCCAAAACTATGTTTCCTTGAATTTATCAAAACTAGAAGCAACAGCTAATACTTTAGGATTTAATATATGTCCTAAACAAAAAGTAAAACCTTAAACATGAATTAGGCTCTATAACCATAACTTTGTTCTAAAATACACACTATGGGCAAACCTAGGATTTAATATATATATATATATATATATATGTTTGTGGGGCTAGCTGAGTTGATGCATAATTCTGGTTCCGTGAGAAATAACCTCAACATATTTGCTAGTGAGATGACATATACTGAAACTGAACTAGTGAGCAAACTCCAGGAGATCCGCATTCACACATCTTCTCATGGACTCAGATGGAATGCTGCTTATGTCCTTAGTTACTTGGAGTGCATGGTTTCCAACTAAACTGGGGAAAAGGATTGGGAAAGCACTTAATGAGAAGGAATATCGATTTAATATATATAAACCCAAAGAAAAACTTTAAAGCCATCCACAGAGGCCAATTCTAAGATTTAATATTTATATACAAATATGTCTCCCAATGGGTTTAACAGCATATAACCTCAATGAAAAATAGAGGGCAATATCATTGATTATTTTAGGCCAAAATGGACATTTGTCCCTTTCGCCTAAAAGATGTAGCAAAATGCCTATGTTCTGAAATTATCTAGCAAAATGACTTGTTTTGAAACTCGATTTTCAGAAAATTGAGTTTCAATGAAAAACTCGATTTGATGAAAAGCGAGTAATGTAAGAAATTTTACATGGAACTCGAGCTCCATGTATTATTATTATATTATTATTTAAAGTTTGATTTCACATAACTCGATTTTCTAAAAATCGATTTTTTCATTGAAACTCGATTTTTAGAAAATCGAGTTTAAAACATAGGTATTTTGCTAAATAGTTTCAAAACAATGGCATTTTGCTGGAAAGTTTTGGTGAAAATGGCAAATACCATTTTTGCCCTTATTATATATATATATATACATATCCAAAAGAAAAACATAAGCCATAATCATAGATTAGAACTTGTAATTCTATATATATATATATATATATGTACATATCCAAAAGAAAAACATAAGCCATAATCATAGATTAGAACTTGTAATTCCATGGCTCAATTCAAGAATATACGTAATGGGCAGTGGGTAATCTAACGTAAAAGTGTAAGTCATATTCTAGGAAAATCCCTTTTAAACAATCTACACATCCCTAACTCTTTTAATTCTTTGATTCTAACAAATGAAAAATCATACCTGGAATTCTTTGGTTGCCTCCTTAATTAACTCCAAGGAAAAATACACCTCCTAGCCTCCTTAGTGATGAAACCCTTCTTATGAAAAACCTAATTTATCTCTTCATCTACCTTATATTTTACACATCAGAGATGTGAGCTTATTGGGGTAGTGAGCTATAATTACTAACAAAAAATACTTATGGCCCATCAATTATGTATATATATAAAAATATATAATAACCTCAAATAAAGATATGCGAGGTATTACACTGTTGCTTGATACCTCTCCTGAACTAGTGGTGGCTAGTGATAGTGCGACCTTGTAAGCGCTCCGGACCATGAAATTCCATTTTGGTGTATATGCCCACACCAACTAGTCCCTAGGTAATCAAGCACATAAAGGAATAATCATGATAGCAAGAGCATCATCTAGTGAGAAGAACTGACGTATGATGTCTAAACTCCAAGCTCGAGTATGTGGATCAATAAGCAATGCCACATTTGCATTAGTGGGTATAGTAGCAAGCTTGGACGTGAGTCTAAAGGTAGAAGGTTGGTGTAACCACTTGTCGTTCCAGATGTCAATTGATTGCCCATTCCCCACTTGCCATCGATGACCATGTTTAACCACATGTGCAACCAAAATACTCCTCCATTCATATGATAGATATTGCCCCAGCTCAGCCAAAAGAAAATCCCCATTGGGAAAATATTTAGTCTTGAATACCCTGTGGATTAGGGAAGTTGTACGCATTTGCAGTTGCCACCCTTGCTTAGCTAATAAAGCAAAGTTAAAAGCTTTAAGATCGCAAAAACCCAAGCCTCCTTCCTCCTTGGGTAAATACATTTTTTTCCCAACTCAGCCAAGACATCTTATTTCTCTCGTTCGTTTGGCCCCACCAGAACTTACGAACTATACTTGTCATCTCATTCCATAGTATGTTAATCTACTAAGAATGCTTCAAGTGACCAAAATTTGTGTTTGTAGGACTCAATGTGAGCGGATCAATTTTCTCCAAGTATATGCGTTTTGTTGAACCCGGGCACACTAGATAGTGGATATTGATCTTTCTAGGCCATTTGACAAAAATGTTCTGCAATTCCATTTTATTTATTTATTAATGAGACATATGATAGAACATATGTGCCAATGTTTTCTTCTGCAACTTCAATTTATTTATAGGACATTTCTAATCTACTTCTCATTTTTTGTCTATAGGCCAATGTAAAGAAAATAATAATAATAATAACAATAATAATAATAATATTTTGAACAATTTTTATATAGTCGTATACTTCTTGTTTTTTGAATTATTAGACTTTTGTTAACTTTTTTATATTTATTATCAAATAAAAGTAATTAAGTTATGCAAATCTAATCAATATGGTTTTTTTAAAGAGTGTTAAATTTTCTTTTAATTCTTAAATGGACTCGAACTAATTTTAAATGAATTTAAAGAAAATTTTAAAATAAAAATAATGGACTTGAAAGTTGAAATCTATTAAAACACTCCATAAAAAGAATAGAAATATGCCGTAACACTGTGAAAGCTATTGAAACATTTGATGCAAAAAATATTGAGTACAAAAATTAAATTAAAACTTCATCCATGCTATATAATTTTAAAATAACGTAATACTTGACACAAAATCTAAAATTGAATTGAAATCCCCCGAACACTAAATACAAAATTTAAAATATATTGAACCACATTCAAATCTAATGGGAAAAAAAAAATTAAAGAAAAAAAGAAATCTGTATGTTTAAACAATTGGTACAAAAATTAAAGTGGAACTTCATGATAGAGGTCCCACTTTCTGGAGTTTCCACCGCCACTCTCTTGTATTTGCACCTCATTTAATTTGTATTTATATATTTTTATTTTTATTTTTGTTATTAAAGCATAAATTAATATTAAGAAAAACAGAAAGCAGTACAGAAAAACACTACAATTCATCCACATACCAAACAACATTTACAGAAAAACACTATTGAACTCAGACAAAGCAACATTTACAAAACTTTTACCCACTGCAGCATCACAATTAACTTTTATAGAACCCAATCCAGCTTTGGAACATCATGAGGGAACACTGATTTTGCTGACTAATTTTATTCTTCCTCCAATGCTCTGCATCAGGAAAAAAGCCTTCATTCAACATAGTATTGATATCATTAACATAATACACAAAATTATATGCAAGCTTAATATAACAATAGCCAAAAAAAAAATTCATCCCAAAACAAACAAAGGAACAAATTGATATGATTCTATAAGAGAAAATTGGAAATACATACAGATACTTGGCACTCCAATTATGGATCTGTAGGAAGATGCCAACAACATTGAATAAAATCCAAGATTTAAATTAAAAGCAAAAAATGACAATAATTACTAAATCAAACAAGAAAATGTATTAACTTCTATATAAATTTCTGCCTCTAAATTTACCTAACGTGTTTCTCACATTTTATCAAACAAAAAAAAAAATGTATATCTGCAATTAACTTCTATATCATGAAGCAATGGATACTTTTGCCTTAGAAGACAACATGTACACGCCTCTTCAAGAGCAACATACTTAGTACTCACTAGTCACTACACACTCACTAAATTAAAACATCATTCAATACATGTGCGATGAGACTTTTTTTTTTTTTTTTTTTTTGAGTTTAATGTAATTTTTCAATTTGAATTTATCTATATCATTCAATACATGTGCGATGAGACTTTTTTTTTTTTTTTTTTTTTGAGTTTAATGTAATTTTTCAATTTGAATTTATCTATTATTAGTGAGATTACACATGAAGAGATTTTTAAGAAACTAAAATTTTGAATTTTGAAAATGAGTAAACTGCTGGGTGTGTGCTAATTTTTAGGAAAAACAATATATCAAACGCGTGTAGATATATTTAAATAGAGAGTGTGCGATAATTTTTAGGAAAAATTTTTCTCTGGTAGTTTTTTGTTTTTAAATTTTGTTGAATTACAATTTTAACCCTATTTTTTATTTTTAAGAATAAGGATTATTTATTTAGATTAGTGGTGATAAATTTTGTTATGTCAGTGGGCTGAAAGTCTCGGAGGTTGATGATTTTGTAATAAGTCCTGAGAAAATAAACACAGAATCAGAGGAGACTGGTGGAAGCCGGCCAAGAATCCTCCGATGACAAAGTTAGTCTCTGTAATTCCAAAAATGTTGGAAGTATCTGAATGTCTTACCCTTTCACTGGTGATCATTTATATAGCATGTGGGCAACGGTTACTTATTTGATAACCGTTCCTATTGCTAACTAATACGAAAGATTCGGAGGTAACTTCCATGACTGCCATGTATGTTACATTATTTGGGTATGCCTTTCACAACGGTTGGACTTGGCTTACAATAGTTCGTCTATTCTCACACCTAGTGAAAATACGCATGTTTAAGGCTCAAAGTGCTCAGGACACAACAGCCTCGAAGGACGGACAGACAAGGTCGCCATGGACGAGCACGGGGTACCTCCTCTTTGGACGACATGTATGGATGAGACGTGACTCGTGGACTTGGATTTTTTTATTACACCATCAAGTAGTATTTTTGACACTTTTTAAACTCATAACTAACTTACTAAATCCTCTTAATATATAGATATAGAAGAAGAAGACTGGCCTCATCACACGTAGGGGTGGCAAAATTGGACACAATCCATGAATCCGACACGACACAGCACGAACTTAGTAGGTTATGGGTTGAGACTTAATGGGTTCATGTCATATTTGGGTTGACACAATTGATCCATTTAATAAACGGGTTGGTTAGTGTCCATCACATGAAACCCGTTTGACATGTTTAACCCATTTAATTAAATGACATTTTACCAATACCCTTCAAACCCTAAGTATATAAACTTATTAATTGTTGTAGTTTATTTTCTTTGACATATTATGATTGATTATTAGTTTTTTCTTTTCTTTTTCATTTTGATAAAATCTGATAAATAGATCGACACGACTGACCCGTTTAATAAATATGTCAGGTTAAGGTTAACTCATATAGTTGAATAGTCATAAGTCAACACGAACCTGACACATGAATACGAATTGCCACCCCTAACCACATGCACTCTGCAAGTGCGATGACGCCTTCTTTTTTTTTTTTTTTTTTTGAGTTTAATGTAATTTTTCAATTTGAAATTGTTTATTGTCAATGAGGTTACACATGAGGGGATTTTTAAAAAAACTAAAATTTTGGATTTTGAAAATGAGTAAACTGTTGGGTTTAGTGCATGTTAGTTTTTAGGAAAAAAATGTATCAAACGTCTGTAAATATATTTATATAGAGAGTGTGTACTAATTTTTAGGAAAAAAGTTTCTCTGGTAGTTTTTTTTTTTTTTTTTTTTTTTGAATTTTGTTGAATTACAATTTTAACTCTATTTTTTATTTTTAAGAATAAGGATTATCTAATTAGATTAGGGGTATTTTTGATATTTTTTGAAGTCATAACTTACTTTCTGAATCCTTTTAATATATACTAGCCTCATCATATGCGCTTTACATGTGCGATGAGGCTCTTTTTTTGGGGATTTAGTATCATAATTTTTCTTTCATCACAATTTGAAAAAATAGATAAGATTTAAAAATAAAAAATTAAAAAAAAAAAGAGAATAGGATTTCTTTTTCAATTAGAAGCTTTTGCATGTTTATCCAAATTCAAATTGATAATGTAATAAATCCAAAAATAGCTGATAATGTAATAGTTTAAAAAAGAAATGTGGGATAGTTTAGTCTGACACTTTTTTTTGATAATGTAATAAATCCAAAAAAAAAAGATGATAATGTGTATGTGTGTATGTATATATATATACACGTGCTTCGCGTATGCGATGAGGTTTTTTTTTTTTAGTGGTCCTATTTTGTAGCAAAAAAAAAAAATCTGTGTTTTTATTTTATTTGATTTTTTATTTTGAGAATCTAATTTATAAGTGGATAAAGAAATTTGAAAATTATCAAGAGAGTGACCCTATATTTTAGGCAATGTTTTAGTGAGAGTTAGAGTTGTATTTTTACCGAATTATCCTTTAGTTTTGTCTCTACTTAAACATAGGAATTTATGAGCATTTTTGAACCAGAAAAATGAGGATCCTAAACTGGGGAAGCCCTTTAAATGGACATTTAAGGGGCTTTCTCCGTTTGGAATGGACATTTCGTTAAGTCCAAAATTCTTCTACACCTTGTGTTTAAGCAAGGAAAAAAATTCAAGAACAATCCGATAAAAATACACCTTTAAAACATTGTCTAAAAACTAGGAGCACTCTCCCGAGATCAGCCACTACTTTATGGTTATTCAAAAAACCCACTACAAACTACGAAGCGGTTAACCATAAACACAACACTTATTACCCAACCTCCATATTAAATTCATTTTCAATTTTGACGATTGTGGAAAGGACTTTCAAAGTGTTAAGGGGGGCAGGGGTATTGCTCAAGACAGGAGGTATGTATTTTTCAATGAATTTAAGTAATATTTAAATTTTACATAAATATTTACACGGGATGTGTATCCTTGCTACTGTGAATTGCAATACAGAGCAAATTGTACAGCAATGGAAATGCATTGTAGCATGGGCGTTTAGCCTAGGATTTCAACTAAACTGGTTATAGTTCTCGATAGCCAGATTTTATACTATTATTGTTCTTTTGTTTAATCATTGCCTTTTCCTTTGCTTTAGAAACAATATGCCAAGTTTTCTTTTATCTAGTCCATTGATATTGTCAAATTGTTAGTTAATTTCTTGTAGAATTCTGTATCACTATTCCTTTTTGTGCTATTATATATATATATATATATACACGTGCTTCGCGTATGCGATGAGGTTTTTTTTTTTAGCAGTCCTATTTTGTAGCAAAAAAAAAAAATCTGTGTTTTTATTTTATTTTATTTTTTATTTTGAGAATCTAATTTATAAGTGGATAAAGAAATTTGAAAATTATCACGAGAGTGACCCTATATTTTAGGCAATGTTTTAGTGAGAGTTAGAGTTGTATTTTTACCGAATTATCCTTTAGTTTTGTCTCTACTTAAACATAGGGATTTATGAGCATTTTTTAACCAGAAAAATGAGGATCCTGAACTGGGGAAGCCCTTTAAATGGACATTTAAGGGGCTTTCTCTGTTTGGAATGGACATTTCGTTAAGTCCAAAATTCTTCTACACCCTGTGTTTAAGCAAGGAAAAAAATTCAAGAACAATCCGATAAAAATACACCTCTAAAACATTATCTAAAAACTAGGAGCACTCTCCCAAGATCAGCCACTACTTTATGGTTATTCAAAAAACCCACTACAAACTACGAAGCGGTTAACCATAAACACAACACTTATTACCCAACCTCCATATTAAGTTCATTTTCAATTTTGACGATTGTGGAAAGGACTTTCAAAGTGTGAAGGGGGCAGGGGTATTGCTCAAGACAGGAGGTATGTATTTTTCAATGAATTTAAGTAATATTTAAATTTTACATAAATATTTACACGGGATGTGTATCGTTGCTACTGTGAATTGCAATACAGAGCAAATTGTACAGCAATGGAAATGCATTGTAGCATGGGCGTTTAGCCTAGGATTTCAACTAAACTGGTTATAGTTCTCGATAGCCAGATTTTATACTATTATTGTTCTTTTGTTTAATCATTGCCTTTTCCTTTGCTTTAGAAACAATATGCCAAGTTTTCTTTTATCTAGTCCATTGATATTGTCAAATTGTTAGTTAATTTCTTGAAGAATTCTGTATCACTATTCCTTTTTGTGCTATTGAATTTCACATATAGAACCACTAAAAACTGCTTCAAGGATAGTGACTATAGGGATGGAATTGTCGTATGATGTCTGAGCTTAGCCCCATGGTCTGTGAGCATCTAACGTTTGTCTGAATTGCTTCTCTACTCGAACCAAGATTCACTTACTGACACAAGATACGGACATACATTTTTTTTTTCACGTAGTCTAATACAAACTAACATAACAATCCATACCAAAAGTATGAATAACTGTTCACCCAAATGATCTTTAATTCTAATTAGCTTCTAAGCACACGCTCACGTGTATGCTTAGAGGTTTTTCTATTTTATTTTTTAAAAATATTACCTAATTAATAAAACTTTGTACTATTTTTTTCAATATCATTTTTTTTTATTTATGAATTTTTGCTTACTACTCTAACTCAAAAATAATAGTTTTTTTTTTTCTTGAAACTCATCTAGTAGCTACAGGTTAGCGACTATTGTTTATATATATAAAACAACATTGTTTTTTTCTACCTAACTAATAAAACTTTGTGTTATTTTTTTCAATATCATTTTGAAAAAAAAAATTATGCATTTTTGCTTATTACTCCAACTCAAAAATAATGGCTTTTTTCCCCTGAAACTGATCCAATAGCTATTCTCGTGTGTGTGTGTGTGTGTGTGTGTGTGTATTGTAGACACTCAATTTTGCACTCATAATTTAATCAAAGAGAATGACTTAAATGACCATCCATGTACTTCAAAAATCATGACTACATTACATGCATCAACTGGTTCTTGCATTGCATACATCAACTTGTCTTTGCATTACATGCATTAATTCATTCATTACATATCATAAAAATGATCTTGAGATTCTAACGATTGCAACAGTGTTTCCGATTTTCAAATCGGTCCATCGGATCGAAAGATATCGCATGATCAAGTTTGCACAGTCAACATGCATTGTGTCTAGGTAAGGTCGACCACACATGATTAGTTTAAATTAATTCTAATTGGTTATGCCATTAAAATTAATTAAATAATTTTGTGATTGATTGATAATTAGTGTTTAAAATAGGATTGCATGCATAGGAATAAAAAGGATGATTGGATAACAATAAAATTGTGAATAATCTAAACTTTATCAAGATTTATTTTAAGGTATTTATCTACAAAATGGTTGTTCTTAAATAGCCTGAATTTTCTAGAAAAGATGTGAAAAATCATAGAAGGAGGATGAAAACATGTCTAGGTACAAGGACCGGCCAAAAAACCCTAGGAAAGGAGTCCAAACGGCAAAATCCCTCCCAATCTCTCCCCCACTCATCTCTCTCTCTGATGCAAGGAATGTGATGGGCTATTTGTGTATGGTTTAGAAACAATGAAAGGCTAAGTTGCTTAGAGCATCTCCAACCGGTTTTGCCATCTCATCCTATTTTACCATCCCAAAAAACTACTTTATCAATTATACCATACCATTTTACAATACACCTAACATCCCAAAACTCTATTATTTTACCATTTTATTAAAATATTATTTTTTAAATCTTTCTTTATTATTTCTTTCCAATTGTCATTTTTTTTCAAATTCAACTATTCCAACAGTTAATTTTCAACAACCTGCTAGTTTTTTTTTTTTTTTTTTTTATCAATGTACTCAAATTTGCCAACTTTAAAAATCCACATATATATATATATATATATGTTGACTATATATACAATAGTAATTTTTTGTTATAGAAATACTAGTCCTTTACACAGCCAAATATTAATAGAATACAACAACAAATATAACTCAAAATATACTCTGCATAATATATCTGCAAACACAGCCCATTCATAGCCAACATGTACAAATAGAAATCAAATAAAACCATAGAGTTGAACACAACAAAAACCACTGATAGAACTTTTGCATACAACATATTAATTTGTTGAAGAAAAAATCAGTAAACAAGAACATTGATTATCTAATAAAATTGGGATTTTGATAAAACTGGGATTTTGGTAATTAAAGTTGAACCTGAGCAAACTTTTTGAAGATGCTAATCCGACAAAGAGCAAAAACCCCTCTTGATGAAGCTGAATCCCACCTCTGCAAACATCAACAACAATTCTTTGATCAAAACCCTAACATAAACACAAGCTGAATCCCCATTTTTCTTGCAGAAAGAGAAAAGAAACACAAACACAAAAACTCGAATACATTGATCAAAACCCATATAGTAAATTGCTTTGATTTTGATTTGATTTGAGAGAACGACGAAGCTTCGTTTTAAGATTTTGCAAACAAAATCTTAATCCAAACCGACAAACCCTTGAGAACCCTTGAGAATGTCGGTTTGAAGAGAGAGTGATGGAGTGAAAAGTTAAATGGGTATCTAGAGTGTTGGGTTTATGAGATGAGTGAATCGATAAAGGGATCGGAGCACTGATGCCTCATCGGAATCACTATCGAAGCCCTCACGCTGATCTAAACCCAGCCCACCGACCCACCATCGTCAAAACCCACGATCTCCACCATTGTCAAAACCCACGCCGACCTTGATCTCAGCTTCTCGAAAGTACATAATCGGATAGCCTTTCAGATTTTAAACATGCAAGCATCTAACTTATTGGAGAGAGAGGGTCATCAAAGAGTGCATGGGGTCTTGGGTCTAAAGAGAGCAAAGAGCAAATGAGAAAGAGAGAAGGAAGAGAGAGAAAAGAAGAGAAATAATGAGAGAGGAGAGAGAAATTCTCGGGTTAAAAGTGAGGAGAGAGAGTATTAAATTTTTTTTTTTTTTAATTCCATTTAACTACAATACCATCTTACATTTAAGATGGTATTCTAGCTATATGCCAAAAAAAATTTAGCCTTTCCCATTTGGCCTTCCAGTTGCTTAGTGTGTTTTGGGCCTGAATGCCAAATGTACCTTACATTTGGCATATGGCAGGCCTACTGTTGATTCTCTTAGAACACGTTGATAGAAGGATAAGTACCTCTGCAAGAACACACAATTCCAAATAGCACACAAAGGCTAACACATTAGAAAAGATAAGTAAATACTAGAATTGATTTTTGAAAAGAACCCAAATAGAGAACTTGCAACTAAATTAATAACTTTCTTAGTTGGGAGAGAAGTGAAGAAAGAAAGAAAGAAAAAAAAAACCCATTACAAGTAACTAACACAAAACCCATTAACTCATACTTACACTTACAAGAAAAAAACTCAAAACCCATATCATTTAATCAAATACAAACCAAATATTACCCAAAAAAAAAAAACCTTACAATGCTAAAATTAGTGGAGCAAGACAAAGGGAAGGAAAAGGGGAGGTAGTGGAGGAAAAGGGGAGGGAAAGAAAGGAGAGAGGGAGGTCGAATGAGAAAGGAAGTGGGTCAAAGGAGTTCTTCTCACCGGTGGTGGGTTCGTTGACAGCAGCAGCGGCTAGTGAGTGGGTCGACGTCGCCAGTAGAGGGGTGGGTCGACACTGGTGGGGTACGGCGGTGCCATGTTTCTTCAACTGTGTGAGGGAGAGAGTGGGTGAGGGAGTATTGGTGTGAGTGAGTGAGGGAAAAAAAAAGCGGCTGATGAGTGATATATATAGGACATCTATAGTGACGATTTATGTTTTGTCGCTATTGCTTGCCTTTAGCGATGAATCCGAGTTCGTCACTCCGCAATAATCTTTTGTTTTTCTTTTTAGCGACAACATATTTTCGTCACTAATTGTCTCCTTCAATGACAAAACGGGTTTCGTCACTAATAGCATGACCAGCAGCACCTTTAGCGATGAAAGTGTTTGTCGCAAAAAACTTAAACCTTTAGCGAAGAAAAAATTCATCGCTTTAGATCAATTTGGTTTCGCCCCTACACTTTCGTTTGGCGCCCTTAATTCAACACAACCTATACCGACGAAATCTAAGTGTCGTCACTAAATGTTACTAATTTTTTTATAAATAGCGACGAAATATAAATTTTGTCACTATATGGTACTTTTTTGCAACAAAAAAATGTTCGTCACTTAAATTCATCACTATAGTTACATTTTGTGACGAAATATAAATCTCATCCATTTACCAATTAGTTTACAAAGTAGAACAAAATATTAAAGAAAATGTTTCATATAATGGAATCACATTTTGTATTAATTAAGAAACATACCTTTGGAATGATAATCGTGCACTCAAAATATGTGGTGAATTTGAGTTTGTTGAATGCTTATAGAGATTTTTTTTTTTCTTTTTTTCTTTTTTTTTGTTCGAAATGCCTATAGGGATTTTTCTGTTCATGATGAATGTTGATATCCATTTTCACAATACATTTTTAACAAGCCCGATTCAACCAAACTCGACCTTATTACGGGCTCATTCATGTATTATATTATATTTTATTCTTTTAAGCATGACCCAAGCCCATGTAACATATTGGGAAAATTGGGAGAGTGTGATTTGGAGGGTATAGGTCAATTTCTTTCAGATCTTTTACATGAGCCCGGCCTATGCATGCTACCAAGTGAATAAGGGACACTAGTAGCACCCATGGTTTTTAAACCTAAACCGTTCAAAGAATCAGAGAAGGAAGAGATTCAAGGTTTTTAAGGTCGGACCGTGGTTCAACCAAGGTCAAACTATGATGACGTCAAAATTTGTTTAATATTAGTTAAAATACAAATAAATGTATGAAAAGTGTAAAAATATAGAAATTTACCCTTAAAAAAAATAAAGCAATTAAAAAAACTTTCAAAATAATTTTCGTTATTTTTATAAAGTAAGTAGAAAATAATAAATATAAACAAGCTTTAAAAAATTATGTTTATTAATCTTTCAAATAAAAAGCATTTTAATTTAAAATAATATCATTTTTAACATAAATTTACCAATTTCATATTCATATTTATTGATGTAAAAGCATAATTCTAGAACAAAAATAAATTTAGAAAATACTATTAAGTAAATAATGATAAAATTAAAATAAATATAATATAAATTATAGTTTGACACAATAAGTCCAACCAGTTCAGTGGTTGCTGCGTTGGACAGAGGGCTTAAATGTGTTGGAGATTGTTGGTTCTATACCTGATGAATGCGTTTTTATTTCAGGACCCATTTCAATTGCTAAAGAACCAGGTTGGAGCACGAGTCACGAGTAACCAGGTCGGACCATCCGATCCGGTCTAGATTTGATAACATTGGTAGCACCTCAAGCTCATATAGGAGGGTCTGGTCTAGATTTGATAACATTGGTAGCACCTCAAGCTCATATAGGAGGTCCTTGTACCCTAAGGGCACGTTTGGTACACTGAATGTAGATTACATTAGGAATAGTAATCTTTATTACTATGAATAGAAGACATTATAATAGAATAATTATTACTATTCATAAGTTTGGTTGTTACATATGGAAAACTTGTAAAAGAAGATGTATAAGGAAACTTTACATTTTTTGAAATATATTAATTTTAAAACCTATTATATACACTAAGGAATAGTTATTACATCCATTTTAAAGAGGAATAGCTATTCTTCAATTTAAAGAATAGTTATTCCAATGTAATAATTAATCCATGTAATAAAGATGCAACCAAATGACCGAATTGATATTACACATGAATAGCTATTCCATTACAGGAGCTATTACAGCGTACCAAACATACCCTAAATTTCCAACCCAAAAATGCTTGTATGGTCTAGTTGATTGTGGCCTAACTTTTCTACTTAACACTTTTACTGCCTAAAACATGTAGCTGACCCTAAATGACTAGACTTGTATGCTACAGCCACCAAATGCAGCCTCAAAGGACCTGCCATCTCTAGGAAACATCAGCCCATGAATTTAAGCCATTTTATTTCCCAAATTATGCAAAAAGCAAGCCAACCCTCTTACCCAATTAAAGCAAATCTTACCATAACCTTGTTAATTGAAACTTTAGGGTTCAAAGCCTTTTTTATTGACCAAAACTCAGTCACTTAGAGCCCCCCCAAACTCAATACAAAAGGCCCCAATTAAATTCAAAAGTAACCACGCTTTAAACAATACAAGAGTCTCTCTTCAGCTAAAGAAACCAACCAAGTTTTCTCCCACGAAGTTGAAACTTTAAACCAAAAGGTCATTCAACCAGCTAACATCCTCACAATTCTGAAGCTTGAGGGTGGAAATATGGGTACAGAGTTGACTGTGGATCGAAGTTTCGGACCTTTGCACTTTTTCTATATTTTCTTGTATTTCAGTTATGGCATTTTGATTTCTCTCTTGTTAAAGTACTATTAGCCTTTTGTTCATTATACATTTGGAATTTTAAGGTTTGATTCTCCACAAATAAACATTTCTAAAGAGCTCAAGGGGAGATTTGGGCTAATTTTGCATTTTTTGCCCTTGTGGGATTTTATTTTACGAATTTATCCCCCTTAGTTAAAAATCTAGAGGGGATATTTAGGATATTTAAGTTTCAAAAAAAAAAATCACAGCTTAAAAGCTCCTTAAATAGTAGCAAAGACTAAAGAATGTAAGTAAAGATATGGATAGTGGGTTTCCAGCTCAATTGGTAAAGTCTCTAATGGTAGAATAAGAGATTTGAGATTTATCTCCCATCTACACCAAAAACTGATTGATATCACTGAGAGCGAATGTCATAAATTGAAACTATCTTTAAAAAAAAAAATATATATATATATATATATAGAGAGAGAGAGAGAGTGTAAAAATATAGAAATTTACCCTTAAAAAAAATAAAGCAATTAAAAAAACTTTCAAAATAATTTTCGTTATTTTTATAAAGTAAGTAGAAAATAATAAATATAAACAAGCTTTAAAAAATTATGTTTATTAATCTTTCAAATAAAAAGCATTTTAATTTAAAATAATATCATTTTTAACATAAATTTACCAATTTCATATTCATATTTATTGATGTAAAAGCATAATTCTAGAACAAAAATAAATTTAGAAAATACTATTAAGTAAATAGTGATAAAATTAAATGCATAATTATTAATCTTTTAAAATTAAAATAAATATAATATAAATTATAGTTTGACACAATGAGTCCAACCAGTTCAGTGGTTGCTGCGTTGGACAAAGGGCTTAAATGTGTTGGAGATTGTTGGTTCTATACCTGATGAATGCGTTTTTATTTCAGGACCCATTTCAATTGCTAAAGAACCAGGTTGGAGCACGAGTCACGAGTAACCAGGTCGGACCATCCGGTCCGGTCTAGATTTGATAACATTGATAGCACCTCAAGCTCATATAGGAGGTCCTTGTACCCTAAATTTCCAACCCAAAAAAGCTTTTATGGTCTAGTTGATTGTGGCCTAACTTTTCTACTTAACACTTTTACTGCCTAAAACATGTAGCTGACCCTAAATGACTAGTCTTGTCTGCTACAGCAACCAAATGCAGCCTCTAAGAACCTGCCATCTCTAGGAAACATTAGCCCATGAATTTAAGCCATTTTATTTCCCAAATTATGCAAAAAGCAAGCCAACCCTCTTACCCAATTAAAGCAAATCTTACCATAACCTTGTTAATTGAAACTTTAGGGTTCAAAGCCTTTTTTATTGACCAAAACTCAGTCACTTAGAGCCTCCCAAACTCAATACAAAAGGCCCCAATTAGATTCAAAAGTAACCACGTTTTAAACAATACAAGAGTCTCTCTTTAGCTAAAGAAACCAACCAAGTTTTCTCCCACGAAGTTGAAACTTTAAAGCAAAAGGTCATTCAACCAGCTAACATCCTCACAATTCTGAAGCTTTAGGGTGGAAATATGGGTACAAGAGAACCTTCCCTCTCTTCCCCACAGAGTTGACTGTGGATCGAAGTTTCAGACCTTTGCACTTTTTCTATATTTTCTTGTATTTCAGTTATGGCATTTTGATTTCTCTCTTGTTAAAGTACTATTAACCTTTTGTTCATTATACATTTGGAATTTTAAGATTTGATTCTCCACAAATAAACATTTCTAAAGAGCTCAAGGGGAGATTTGGGCTAATTTTGCATTTTTTGCCCTTGTGGGATTTTATTTTACGAATTTATCCCCCTTAGTTAAAAATCTAGAGGGGATATTTAGGATATTTAAGTTTCAAAAAAAAAAAAATCACAGCTTAAAAGCTCCTTAAATAGTAGCAAAGACTAAAGAATGTAAGTAAAGATATAGATAGTGGGTTTCCAGCTCAATTGGTAAAGTCTCTAATGGTAGAATAAGAGATTTGAGATTCATCTCCCATCTACACCAAAAACTGATTGATATCACTGAGAGCGAATATCATAAATTGAAACTATCTTTAAAAAAAAAAATATATATATATATATAGAGAGAGAGAGAGAGAGAGAGAGAGAGAGAGAGATGTAAACAACACAAATGCGCATAAAGGAATGAAATTAATAAGAGTTAAGAGACATAATTTTCTCATGGATCGAGTCGATCCCTTTGCTTCTGCCACTGGCACGACTCACAAATTAAAAAATAGCATTTTCTTTTTGATGTCTAATGGTAATTTAAAGCTCATCCTTCTGTTTCAGTGGTCTAATTTAATTTTAAAAAAGATACGTAAAGAAACTTCTTTCAATTGCATCCAAAAAGGAAACAAAAAGTGCAAAATAGGCATAAAATATAGCCTCCACGTCTGAGTGAATACTAATTGGGACCCATTCACCTAAAGGTTGATTAGGCAGGTAGTTATTATTGCAAATACGTGGATGATCAAACAGGCAACCTAAAAGTTGAAGCATGTGGCGTGAAATGCTATCACGTGTTAGAAAAAAAAAATGCTCCCATGTCTCAATCAGAAAACTTATGGGTGCCGCTTAGCCTAACTTACACCTTTTTTTCGTTTGGATGGAACTTTACACCTTGTTTTTAAATTTTAATTACACCCTTTTTACAGCATTTGTACTCCTTTACATTTATTGCTTCTCTAGAGTGATAGAGGGCCTTGTTGCCAAATTGCATAATTTAATGAAAAATTCATGAGAAACACATTTGGCCAAATTTATTTAATTATGTAACACTAAAACTCAAGTTTCAAGTATTATGGACTTGTATGACAGTCTGATTAAATATAATACTTGGAACTCGAATTTGGTAAACTTGAATTTCACTTAGAATTTGAATTTGACAAACTCAAGTACCAAAAAAGTTCTATATAATTAAGTTTGGCTGGATAATTATCCTAAAATTATGCTTTTGCAAAATTACAAGTAACTAGTGAGTCAAGTCAATTTCTGAAGCAATAAAAGTGCTAGAATTTTATTCCCACCCTTTTATATAACATTTTGTTGAGAAAAGAATTGTCATGTTGGCTTATAACTTATTTTAGCACATCTTGGGGCACATGCTTAGTTGACTCTCACTCTCTCTCTCTTCTATATATTGGGATTTGGTTAGAGGGCTTGAATGGGTACAAAAAACCACACATACAGAATAGAAGTTGAGTTTGATTTGTCATAGGAGGGGAATAAGAGATGGGTAATATGAAGTGCACAAAGAAAGCAAAGATGATTTTGGTTCCATACCCTGCACAGGGACATGTTACTCCCATGCTTAAGCTAGCCTCTGCCTTCCATAACCGTAGAATATTTGACACAATCCTGATCACCCCAGAGTTCATTCACCATCAGATTGCATCAAGTATGGAACCAAAAGACCAGATTTTGTGCATGCCAATACCAGATGGTCTAGACAAGGACACCCCACGTGATTTCTTTGCCATTGAAATGGCTATGGAGAAAAACATGCCTGTCCATTTGGAAGCCATGATTCATAAGCTTGTTGAGGATGGTGAAGTTGTATGTGTGGTGGTTGATTTGTTGGCATCATGGGCTATTGAAGTAGCCAATCGGTGCAGAGTCCCCGTTGCTGGATTTTGGCCTGTCATGTTTGCCGCTTATCAAATGATTGCAGCCATACCAGACATGGTCCGGACAGGTCTTGTTTCTGATACAGGTTAGTAACTAATTATCTGCAACCTCTTTTTAGATTAATATATTTTTATTCCTAGGTGACATTGTAAGCGCATGGCACATGTTGAGATAAGAAATTAAGAGGGATTATAAAATATTTGTGGGCCTTGTTAAGAAAAGTTGACTATCTCAATATTGAATTAGAGAATGAATGATTTTAGGGAGATATAATTATAAATTTTTTTGTTTTAGATTTTTTTGATTACAATTAGAAACGTGATAAGTTTTAATTACAAAAATATCAACTTTAAATGGATCTCTTATGACCAAATTTTTATTAACACCAGTTACATTATGTTGATCAATTTATTATGAAAAATATATCACGAGCTTTGTAGTTTAATTGGTTGACACCTACAAAAACATTAAGGACTTGTTTGAATTAGGGAGAAAGAAGGTTAAGTGGAAGGGAGTAGGGTAGAGTTGGCTAAAAATTGGCAAATTTTACTCTACTCTACTCTCTCTTAATCCAAACAAAACATAAGAGTTTAAATCGCTCTACTCCCAGCTATCAATGTATTGAAAGAAATTATAATTTTTTTTTCATGTCTCTCTCTCTCTCTCTCTCCTTATCTTATCCCTTTTTGTGGAGTGCTGATGGTTGGCTATCATTAGAAGTCGGCAGCAAAAGTATCGGTGATTTGTTAGAATATGTCACATGGGAAAATCTTTATACAGAACTTGACTAACGTGCTTCAAATATTTCAATAAGAAGTTGACCAGTGCCATAAAGATGATTGAGTGCCGGTGCATATTGCATGTGCGAAGTTACATTTTTAACCCATCTTCACGAATTATTGCCCTTCAGACAGTGCCTCTGTTTGTAACCCAATAATTTCCCAATTTAGACCAAGATTCTCTAGTGTTTCTATGGTATCTTCATTCTAAAAGTTCTTAAAATTTTAATCATCTATTTTATTCAAATTTTCTCACATCATCGATAATTTAAATAGATACTTAAATATAATTAAAATTTTAAAATGTTAGTATTGTGGTAAAATATAATTCACTTATTTTCAAATAAATTAATAGAAATTTAAGAACTCTACAGTAGTTAGTCTCTAAAAGCTTTTAAGGAAAACGTTTTTATTATTATTATTATTATTATTATTATTATTATTATTATTTTGTCAATACCATGACACCAGAATTGGTCAACGTTAAATAATTTGCATTACTTCCTGCTTAACTTTTTTTATCACTTTCTAAAATAAAAAAAAACGTTTTCTATCATATAAAGCTCAACTAAATGAATACATTCTAATATAACTTTCAAAAATTAAGAAAATAAATCCCATTAATATATAGTAAGTGAAAAATGTCAATTTATTCCAAGCTCAACTTGATTTATTTCTATATCTTTAGTTAGAGGTATACATGGGTCAAGTTGGGCGAGTGGAGGGTAATATTTTTAACTAATCCGCTAATAGTGGGTTGGAATGGTTCCAATCCGCTGCCGACCCACCAATCTATAAATCTGGCTAGTCAGTTGAAAATTTTAACATTTTCAACTTGGCGGGTTGAGCGGGTTGGACAAGTTGGCAAATTCAATTGACTAGATGAAATTATTTTAATTTAATTGGATAATTGTTTACTCTCTTAAGTCAAAAAAGAAAAGAAAATTTTGCAATTTTTATTAAAAATAATTACAAATATTACATACTTTTTGTTAGAATGACTGAAATTTTATCACACTAAAATGAAAAAATTTAAGAATCTGAAATTAGAGGTGTACATAAAGTAAGAATAATAACAAAATCTTAGAGAGAGTGGCTGGAGTTTATTAGGGAAGAAAAATGTGTAAATGAAAAAAATAAAAAGAAAGAGAAAGAGATGAGAGAAATAAAGGGGGTGCATATATATATATATATATATATAGGCTGGGTTCAAGTTATACCTGGTGTAATTCTAAGTAATGTTACACCACCCAATAACTTATTATCCAATTCATATTTTGAAAATCCAACCGTTGAATTATATGTTCCTAATAAGCATGCCAATCGAATGTAATTTACCATTCAATTCATAAACTCATATTTTATATATTATTTTAAATTACAAAAACTTGAATTTAAATAATTAATTGATGGTTCGGCTATTGATCTTTGATCATCTTTAAATTTTGTAAGCATGGAGAATATAATAAGATAATGAAATCCAGCGGTGGATTTATCAAAATTCACATCTAATTAAAAAATATTTAGTGGTGTAATATTACTTAAAATTAAATCAAGTGTAACTTGAACATAGGGTCCATTTAGATATAGCTGAAAACTGAAAACTGAAAAATATTGTAGCAAAATAATTTTTAAATATGTGAGTAGTACCGTAGGACCCATTTTTAATAAAAAAAAGTTGTTAAAAAATGAAGATAATGCAATCCAACGGTAGATTTATCAAAATTCACATCTAATTAAAAAATATTGAGTGGTGTAATATTACTTAAAATTAAATCAGGTGTAACTTGAACATAGGGTCCATTTCGGCTCAAAAGGATAAAAATAAAAAAATTAAAAAAAAATAAAAAACTGAAAAAATGCAAAACGTGCGTTTGGGAAGCGCGTTTATGCACACATAATCCATATATATATATATATATATATAGACACGCATACACCTTAGCGGGTTGGATTGTGACAAGTTAAAATATCTTAACCTACTATTCAACCCAATCGTTTAAGTTATCTATCTAATCCACCCAACCCAACTTGCCTCACTTAATGAACCTACATAGATTGGTCAAGCGGGGTGGCAGGTCTAGCAGATTTTTCTGAACAGTCATATCTTTAGCTATTGTTATTGGCCACTTTCTAAATTCAATTATTATCTTTAGCCATACGCTTATTTGTTTGTTGTTCAAAAAATATGGGCATGTTGCTCAATGAAATAAATCTTTGACCCATTAACTACATTATAATCTTTTTTTGATATTCTGTGGCAGGAATTCCCCAACATCTAGGTAGAATTCACTTTTTACCAAATCAACCAATGCTATCAACAGAAGATCTACCATGGCTGATTGGAACTCTTCCAGCAAGAAAAGCAAGATTCAAATTTTGGACCAGAACCTTGGATCGATCAAGAACTCTTAGATGGCTCCTAGTGAATTCCCTTCCTGATGAATACATAGATGGAAAACATACTCAATCGGTCAAAAGCTCTCAAGATCATCCACGTGTGTTCTCTATTGGACCTTTGCCTAACCATGTAATGTCCAAGAACCCCAGCTTTTGGGAAGAAGATAAGAGTTGCTTAGATTGGCTAGACAAGCAAAAGTCTAGCTCTGTTATTTACATCTCATTTGGAAGTTGGGTTAGCCCTATTGGAGAAGGTAAAGTTAAGAATCTAGCATTGGCTCTAGAGGCATCAGGACGGCCATTTCTATGGGTGCTAGGGTCAACATGGCGTGAAGGGCTACCAATTGGATATTTGGAGAGGGTGGCCATTAAATTTCAAGGCAAAGTAGTTTCATGGGCTCCCCAAATGGAAGTGTTGCGACACAAGGCTGTGGGGTGTTATCTTACACATTGTGGATGGAATTCAACAATGGAAGCCGTACAATGCCAAAAGCGACTTCTGTGCTATCCAGTGGCAGGGGACCAGTTCATAAATAATAAGTACATTGTTGAAGTGTGGAAAATTGGGTTGCAACTCAATGGGTTTGGACGAAAAGATGTTGAAGAAGGCTTAAGAAGAGTAATGGAAGACACTGAGATGCAGAACAGATTAAAGAGATTACATGAGAGAACAATGGGAGATGAGGCTATGTCCAGAGTAATGTCTAATCTCACGGCCTTTATCCATGATCTCAATTAATAACGCTTGGCAATCCCATTAAATCTTTTCCTGATTTTAATTTTTAGTTTTTTTTTTTTTTTTCCTTGTAAAATAGGACAATTGCTTGGATTTGTTAGATAGCTTTTGGCTTTCAATAAAATGTGGACAGGTTTATAGAGTCAATATAAATTACTATGGTTCATTGTCTATTGACCTAAAAAAAACATGAATTGCTATGATAACAAGTGGGGTATTGAGAAGAGGCTCTAATATTAATGTTTTCATTGACAACAAATCTAGACATGCTTTGTTATAAAATGTATATATGAAAGCCCAATTCGCACAGCCAATGGGCAACATCTTGTTCGGCCGACTTCAAGGACTAGGTTTGGTTTCTCAAAAAAAAAATTTAAGTTTGGGTGTAGCAGCACGAGCACGACCTATCCTACCCTCGAGGCTCGAGACTCGAGTTCAGCTTATATCCACCTAAATTCCATGAAGCATAGAAAATGCAAGGGATTGCTCGAAGGTAAGCGCTTGAGAAGAAGAAACATCTAGAACAAGTCAACCTCTCACAGAAACATCTAGAGAGACAATGTTTTCATACCTTATTCACGTGAAACACAATTCAAGAAACTATAAATATTAATTTTTTTAAAATTATATAATATTAAATAAAATGATTAACATTTGTTGGTCTTTCTTTTGACGATTCCCACGCCCAGCACTAATAGGGGATACTGGGCCACCAAAAGGAGTGAGTGGATATTGGATGGACTGGGCTTGGCTCATCACAATCATTTTGGACTATTATGCAAACTAATTTATGTACAAAACAAGTGAACTCCACGACACACACACACATATTGGCTGAGCAAATAATGAAGGAACAACAAATACACAATGCAAAGTAAGAAACGATTATTATAAATGCCTTAAAGAGGATTATATTTCATTTGATTAAGTCAAGTTATTAGAGTACCTTAAATCATGTTTTGTGAGGATGTTTCACAAGGCTCAATAAAGCTCAAAAATCATAGACTTGAGTAATCCTCTTTTTGGATTCTCAAGACTTGTGAGGTTTAAGTTCCTTTGAATTTGAGTGGCTCCTCACATAGCTTATCTTAGGATCTCCTGTAATGCCTTTACTCTTAATGAACTCAACTAGGGATTTAAGACCATTTTTCTTATGTTTTTCTCTCTTGATAAATTGTGTCTACATGCCCCTTTTTTACCTTAGGCTCCCCCTTTTATAGTGCTCTTGGAGGGCTCTTCAAATTACTATTCCCTCCATTTGTTCTTCTAGATCCCTGAGTCACTACTTTGTCTGAG
The DNA here is from genome assembly GCF_002906115.3 of Quercus suber. Lineage (NCBI taxonomy): Eukaryota > Viridiplantae > Streptophyta > Magnoliopsida > Fagales > Fagaceae > Quercus > Quercus suber. The sequence goes on from NW_027069888.1 coordinate 212,945, forward strand.
ACATTGGTGGCTGGTCCTTTCTTTATTTCCTCTTATTTCACTTTCCTGAGAACTCGTACCTGAAAGTTCATCCACTAACTTTCTACTTGTGGGGACTTCTTTCTTGGGTAAACCCATATTTCCTTCTAAGGTCAACACCTCTTATTCATCCTTCAAAGCCTTAAAAGGATACTTCAAAGATCCTTAAGCCTTGATGTTGACTTCTCATAATTTGGCATTTTTCTTAAAATGAGATGGAGTACTTCTTGCAAATGGTGAACTTGAAAGGCTTTTGACCACCTTCCTTTTACTCCATATCCTCTGCCTTACTTGAGGTCCCTTGGTTCTTCACCAAGTGTTGGTCTTAAGGCCATCATTTGTCTTTATCACCTCTTTCTGGATCCCAAGAGCTTGACTTTGACAGGACTTCTTTCGTCTTCTCCTTCTTTTCAAAATAAGCATGCCTTGCCCTCAAACCACCTCCTAAGCTATTAATGTCGCGAAAGCCAAAAGAAAACACACACGTATGAGAGACCGCGCCCTCGCCCCCTTTTTTAGAGTGTGTTGGGCCAAACCCACGTGAATGTGTGGAGTTGTGTTATTGCCTCTCAAAATGGAGGTTCGACTAGTTATATTTTCCTCCTTAGATTAAGGGTTTTACAATGGAGTCGCCACTTATTTAATTGTTAGAAAAATAAGAAAACCATAATTGAAGAATTCCTCATTTTTATTAATTTGAAATTTACATTGATCATCGAAAAATTACATGGCTTTGGTCCTAGATACAATCTAAGATAAAGTACATAGCTTTGTTCCCTATTTACAATCTAAAAATAAAAAAATTACATGGATAAGCATTTGACCTACTAACCCTTGATCTAAGTTCGGAGGCTATGTTACAAGGTGGGAAGGTGTTAGGCACCCACCTTACCCGGTGAAACCAGTCTTCTAGACTATGGTAGCCAACATTCATATCACATCATCCAATATGTTATTAATCAATTTGCATGTTGAATTTAAAGTGTATGCATGTGATAAACCCTAATTTAATTTATTAAACATTGCATTTGGATTGAAAAATAAATTCTAGTGAATGTGCGTGGATGGTGATATTCTAGATCAAAGATTTGAAAGAATTATGAAACAAACATGTTTTTCATATTTTTTTTTATGTGGATTTAAGATCAAAGCTAGTGTTTATGCATAAGCATGTGATGAACAACCAAGAACATGTGAAGAACATATAAGAACATTTAAAAACATTCAAACATATTCAAGAAAATTTAAATAATTACTATCATACTTTAATCTTGAATTCTCATCATGACAACATAAAAAACAAGTTAGGGAAAGAGATTATGTCTTCATACAAGATCCATACGGTGGAGGAGAAGACTCTTAGTGGAGGTCCTAAGGGTGGAGGAGAAAAGAAGAACTAAGAGAGGGAGAGTAAGTCTCACTCAATACCTTGAGTTTCAGGAAAACCAAGATATGACAAGACTACTCAACTTCACTAGAACTCAAGAGAGGATAAGAGAGGGGATTTTTTGTGTGCTTTGGAATGAAGGAGATGAAGGGTTTATATAGTAGTGGTGGAGGAAATATGAATGGAAGGCTATTTAATGAGGGTTGACAAAGAATCATGAACCTAGACCTCATTTTAGCCTTGGAGAAAATCTGGTGCATTAAATGGAAAGATTGGTAGGAGTGAGGAGCAAGCCAAAATTCGATTTTCCCATAGCTGCTGTAACAGCTTGTAGAGCCAACTTCAAAAAATCATATCTGACTCAATTCTGATCGGGATTGTCTCATTCTTGTGCTCAAATTGAAACCCCAAATGTCTAATTTCTGGGAAAATTAACCTCATTCACAGATTCAAAATATTCTGAGAGATATCAACGAAATGGTGAGTAGAGGTCATTTGTTAGAAAATGGTTTCAGCACAATTAACATTAATAGGTCTCAAATTAGCTCCCAATTAACACTAAATGGCTCCAATCACTCCCATTTCAGAATTAATTGGATCCAAATTTACTCTAATTAAAAGATAATTGCACAAATTACTCATTGAATAATTAATGTTTAATTATCTAATAATTAAATGTATGCAACCTCACCATAAAATGTAGTCCTAACCAATCAAATTATGACACATCATTGATCTCCAATTGATTACACTTATAACTAATTGAAATCAATTGTTTATAATCACATATAGTTGAACTCAATTTGTGATAGTGCATCGCAGCCATTAAAACTTGATTTGATGATAACTTTCAATCTGGTAGTCCGATTATGCCTTATAACCAATCAATTTGATTGTTACAATATCAAGATTATTTTAGTGAAATGAGATTAAGGATATAATGGCCAGAATCAAAATGCATATTTCCAAGGTGAAAGTACCATTTTACCCTCCATGTGAGGTTAAATGCAGGTTGCAAAATGGGGTGTCAACAACGCGATGCTCTCATGATGGAATAGGAACTAAATATTAGCTTCTAGTAGTAAACCTCGAATCCATGAGGGGTTTCCCTGAATCCACAAGGAGAAAAAAAATTGGAATCCCCAGAGAAATAATTTGACAAAAGTCTATGTTTATTGATAATAATCTGATTTGCTTTGACAGCTACAAAACATATAAATACTGAGAAAAACGTCTGAAACCCTAGTTCGCACTAATTACGCAATTAGGTGACAAAATACTAAAATTTACCAAAAATAACAAAATTGAGTTAAATGCAGAATCATAAACTACTAACCTTAAGGGTCATCCTAAAATAGACGGGATCTTATTCTGACTTTTAAACTAAAAATTATTAAGGAAAAAAAAATATTACTATAAATGTCTAGATCAAAATGTCGTTTCCCTTCAACTTACCGAATTTCATGCAATTCCAACATTGTTGCCTCAGTGGCCTCTACTAGTACCCCCTTTGATTTTGCGTTGTGACTTCCTGCGCCCTTGCTACTCTAAGAAGGCATGTGCTATATGCTCTACATTAATCTCCCTCACTTAAAAAGAACTCAACCCTGAGTTCCCACTATCTAGTTCATTAGGAGGATGATAATTATACAAGTCAAAAGCATTGAAGGTAGAGGAAATGCTCATGTCTAGATGAAGAGCAACCACATAAGAATTGTTGTTGATCTTCTTAGTAATCGAAAATGACCTATACTTCTTGTCCTTCAATTTTTTGTAGGTACTAATAGGAAACCTCTCATTTCTAAGATAGACCAGCACTAAATCTCCAACATTGAAGATCTTCTCACGCCTATTCTTATTGATAGCTTCCTTGTACTTGGCATTTGTAACTTCAAGTTTCTGTCTCACCTCCTCTTGCATGGCCTAAATATGGTCAGTCATATTCTCTACAGGTTAACTCACTCCTAGAAGCTCAGGTAAAGGTACCAAGTCTAAAGTTTGTTTTGGGGGGCACGTAGTAAACAATTGCAAATGGAGACTTACTGGTGCTTTTGCTGACTGAGCTATTGTCAGCAAACTCTGCTTGGGACAGTACAAGATCCCACTGCTTGGGCTTCGTTCCTAAGATACACTGGATCAAATTCCCCAAAGTTCAATTAACGACTTCTATCTGGCCATCAATTTGAGGAAGACTAGTGCTGCTGTAATTTAAGGAAGTGTCAAAAACGCTTCCACAAGGTCTGCCAGAAGTGATTGAGGAACTTGGTATCAAGGTCAAAGGTGATGGACTTTGGTACTCCAAGCAAATGCACAACTTCTTTAAAAAACAGATTGGTCACTCGAGTAGCATTTAAAGTCTTCTTGCATGCTATAAAATGGGACATCTTTAAGTACCTATCAACCATAACAAAAATCGAATCCATACCTCGTTGGGTTCGAGGAAGAACCAGTATAAAATCTGTAGACAGATCCTCTCATAGTGCTTGTGGAACTGGTAATGGCATGTATAAACAAGTATTCTGAGATTGACCCTTGGCAGTTTGCCAAATTGGACACCTCCTCACATGATTTCCAAAATCTCTCTTGAGTTATGGCCAATAATACCTCTCCTCCACCAATGCTATAGTCTTGTCTCTACCCATGTGTCCACCCAAACCTCCACCATGCAACTCCCTAATAATCTACTCCCTCGATAAACTTTTAGGGATGCATAATTGATTACCCTGAAAGAGGAAACCATCTTGGACATACATACTATTGACAGCAGTGTGAATTTGTTAACACTTACCCCAAATATCACCAAAATCCTCATCATTCTCGTATATCTCCTTAAGGCAATCAAACCCTACAACTTCAGTACGTAATGTGGTCAACAAAGATGCTCACCTACTAAGCGCATCTACCACCTTATTAGTGATACCGGACTTATGCTTCAAAGTGAAATGGAAGCATTGTATATAAGCTAACCATCAAGCATGCATCTGGTTAATGCTAACTTGACTGTTGATGTGCTTCAATGCTTGATGATTTGTATATAATACAAACTCACTCCGAATCAGGTAGTGCTCTCAATACTTAAGATTTCATACTATAGCAAAGAACTCTAGCTCATAGGCTGACCATTTACTTCAAGCTTCACAAACTTTCTCTCTAAAGAATGCTACTGGTCTGTTTTCTTTTGGAAGAACAGTGCCAATCCCGACCACAAATGCATCACACTCCACCTAGAACACCTTATTGAAGTTGGGCAATGCCAAAACTAAAGCAGTGCTCAACTTCTCATTAATCAAGGAAAAGTTTGTTCTACCTCCTTTCCCCATGAAAACCTACCCTTCTTCAGACACTCAGTGATAGGGGCTACTATGCTACTAAAATCTTGAAGAAATCTTTGATAAAAGGTTGCCAATGCATGGAAACTTCGCACAACACTCACTATCTTTGGGGTTGGCCACTCTTTGACTGCACGGACCTTGTCCTCATCAACATGAATCTCATCCACACTAACCACATACCCTAAGAATAACAACTTATCAGTCAAGAAGCTACACTTCTTCAAGTTGATATACAACTCATTAGCCTACAACACTGTCAATACTTCTCGCACATGATTATAGTGGGATGCTTCTGTATTATTGTAAATTAGGATATCGCCAAAATAAACTACCACAAACTTCCCAATAAATGGTTTCAATACTTGATTCATAATCCTCATGAAAGTGTTGGGAGCATTAGACAATTCGAAAGGCATCACTATCCACTTATACAACCCTTCCTTTGTCTTGAAAGCTGTCTTCCACTCATCTCCAAGTTGGATCCAAATCTGGTGATACCCACTCTTGAGATCCAGCCTGGTGTAACACTTGGACCCACTCATCATATCAAACATGTCATCTAGTTGGTGACTATGATCTTGTTGATGGCTCGACTATCCACACACATATGCCAGCTTCTGTCCTTCTTTGGTGTTAATAATGCCCAGACTACACAAGGACTCATACTTTCCTTGATCTGCCCCTTGCTCAGAAGCTCATTCACCTACCCCCGTAGAATCTAACCCTCCTGAGGATTCATCCTATAATGTGGTAGATTTGGTAGGCTAGCTCCAAGAACTAGATCAATGCAATGCTAGATGTTGCGCATTGGTGGTAAACCAACAAGCAGCTCCTTTAGAAAAATCTCCTCAAACTCCTTGATCAATTGTTGAATTGCCTCAGATATCTTAGCAACCTTCTTCGGCTCTCCATCCATCACCACTACTGCATAATCCTATTTCATCTCCTTACACTCTTTGTTAAACTCATCCTCATTGTTGACTATAAGAAGAGACGGCTTCCCCTCCACTTTAGAAGCTTTGGGTACACTACTATCCTTAATAAGACCAAGGACAATTTTTCTGCCATTCTTAAAGAACACATATACATTATCCTTACACCTATAAGTAGCATCTACATCATACTGTCAAGGTCTACCCAATATTAAATGACATACATACATTTCAACAACATCATAGACTACTTCATCTACATAACTTTTACCCATAGAAAAAGTAATACGACATTGTTGAGTAACTAGAGTTTTCGTACCTTTCTTGATCGAACCTATTTTGTATGGAGAGGGGTGTTTCTTTGTCTTTAGCCCCAGTTTGGAAACCAAACTCTTCGACGTGATATTCTTTACACTGCCACTGTCAATGATCAAATCACAGACCCTCTTACTGATAGTGCAACATGCTCAGAAGATCTCATTCCACTGACCACTGTAATCCACCTTTGGTTTGAGCAACAACCTCTGAATCACCAAAGACCTCCGTAATGGCATGCCATCCTTATCTTCCTAAACCTTTTTAGGATCCTAGGCATATGGATCAGCATCATTATAAATCTCTTCACCCTCTTGCTCTCCATCCGCCTCACCCTTTTTTGCCACCACTAAATTCACTACGACTCACTTAGGGCAAGTACTAGATCGATGTCCGGGTTCTCCACACCTGTAGCACTTATTCCCAGTTGGTCTAGCATAGGGGTTGGCATTCACTATCGGCTAGGTTGCGAAACCTGCTACTGCCACCGTGGACTAGTTGACACCACTATTCTCCCTAACCACGAGTTTTGATCGTGGTGTAAACATGGGCTGTTTACCTTTGTTGGCAATGGAACTGGATAACTCCAAACTACAATTGGAAAAATTCGAACTTGCCATAAGATGCTGATATTCTATTTTCTTGGATAGGTTTACATCCTTATTTAAAGTATATAGGGTCTATAAGGATACTTGGTCTCCGATGGAAACTCGTAGCTCGTGTACAAATCTAGATATCCATTGATCTCTAGTTTCCTCTAAATCATTGCGATTTGCCAACCTGTCAAACTTTTCTGTGTACTCATTAACTGTCTGAGTACCCTGCCTGCAATCTTGGTACTGTCTGAACAACTCCTGCTAGTAATCTAGTGGTAAGAACAAATCTGTCGTTAATCTCTTCATCCTTTTCCATGATCGTATCGGAAGCTTTCGTTCACGGGTATTATTTAATTGAACATGATCCTACTAGGCAGATGCTCCTCCCTTCAATTTGTAAGCCACCAAACACACCTTTTTGTCATCCGCAATACCATATAATCAAAAAACTTCTCCACCTCACTAATCCAATCCAAATACTCTTCAATGGAGATATTACCATTAAAGGATGTTAACTCTATTTTCATCCGATAGTCCCTCTGCTCCTGATAATCTCGGTCATTATCCCTCGCATGACTACGATGATTCCCAAGGACTCTTTTTGCATTCTCCTCGTCCTCACTGTTCTCTTCGTTGTAGTCTTGCTGCCTGTTCTAATTTGGATCACGATGAGGAGGGCCACATGCTTAGTTATCACATCACTCTTCATCATCACAATTAGGGTTCGGTTAAGCAGGGAGGCAACCGCTTCTTGAACCTGGTCTAGAGTCTGTTGGATTAAATAACAAAATCGTTGATTTTCATCACGAAAATCGAGGAACTTAACCCTAGTGAGGACTAGGTTATCGACGTCGTCACCACCGTCATTGTTATGGTGGTCACTGTCTCGCTGGTTAGCCATTAGACCAAGGTAACTCAAGGCTCTAATACCAACTGATGTTGCGGAAGTTTAAAGAAAGCACACGCGATACTCTCTTGATGAACAAAAACTAAACTATTAGCTTCTAGTAGTAAACCTCAATCCACAAGGGGTTTCCCTAAATCCACAAAGAGAAAAAAAAAAAAAAAAATCAAACAAACAAACTAGAATCCACTAGAGAAATAATTTGACAAAAGTTTGTGTTTATTGATAATAATCTGATTTGACTTTGACGGCTACAAAACATATAAATACTGAGAAAAACGTCTAAAACCCTATTCGCACTAATTACGTGATTAGGTAACAAAATACCGAAATTTATAAAAAATGACAAAATTGAGTTAAATGTAGAATCATAAACTACGGACCTCAAAAGGTCATCCCAAAACAGACAGGAACTTATTTTAACTTTTAAACTAAAAGTTATTAAGGAAAAATGAATATTACTATAAATAGAAAAAAACACTGTTTTTAGGGCCTTAACAAAGAAATTCGCCTAAATTTATGCGATGCTCATGAGTCTAGATTAGAATACCGTTTCGCTTCAACCTACCAAATTTCATGCAATTTCGACATTGTCGCCTCGATGGCCTCTACTGGTACCCCCCTTTGATCTTGCATTGTAACTTCTTACGCCTCTGCTGCTCTAGGTAGTCATGTGCTGTGTGTTCTACATCAGCTATCCATATCTTTCTCAGCATCCTCTAGATTTCTCTAAGGATGGAGGACCCACTAAAGCTTGAGCCCAGGTCCTCTTCCTTCCTAGGCTTCCTTGTTCCTTGTTCTTACTTATCTCATTGGGTTCTTTTGGGCCTTTATGTTCTTCTGATGTTATAGGCTAGACTTCCTTTCTACTTAAAGCCCAAGCCCTCCTTTTTCTGTCCCCATGGATTGGACTTTCTTTACATTCACAAGCTGGGCTCTTTGTCACATTTTGAACCTCAACAACATTACATATAATCTTTTTTTTTTTAAGAGAGGAAAAAAAAAAAACTTTCTAATTCATAATTTCCTATTCTATGAGTAAAATCCAACCAATTTCCCTCTTTATATTTTGGAAATGAACAAATACCCCCATTTCGTTACACACACAATTAAACTTAACAAAATCTTTTGATTCCTATAATATTTTATTATGAAAATCTAAAATACCCTCAACTCAATAAGAAAACCACCAAATATACCCCCATTGTCAAACTTAGGTAAACACAACCAAGGTAAACACAAACAAAACCAAATAGTATGATGAACATAACTGGTTTATAACATGTAATGCTTATTGCCTTTGGATGATATGAGATATACTTGCTGTCTTGTTATCATGTTTGCTATCTACATGATGATGATTCTAGTTTGTATGCTAACATGATTTTATGTGTTTATACCATGAGATGATGAGATGTCATGATATGCCTAGATGTATGTTGTTAAGACCTATGAGATGATATGTGTGGTATGAAATGCTTAGATGAATGGTAGGATATGTGTTGTGCTAGATGAATGTCAGGATGATATATGTTCATGACGCCATTTGATGTATGTCATGTCATGATTAGATGAATGCTAGATGTATGCTAGGGTAGGATTAATATATGCGTGTGTATAGGGTAGCCTATTAGATGACACTTTGATAGAATTAGAATATAAAACACAATAAGTGGAGGTCAACCCACAAGTCGAGCAGAGTTGGGTGGCTAGCACCTTCCCATCTCTGTACCTTAACAATGGACAAATACTTTGGATGGATCAGGTCCTTTGCAACGGGTACATACATGGTTCTTAGACTTAATCTAGGTGACAACTCCATGAATCACTTGGTTAAGGTGTATTCCTTAGAGCATGACGATCGTGCACAACAAAGGGGAGTTGAACAAGTACACTAGGGGTGGGCACTTGTGCCCAAATGAAGTCTTCTCGAAGTTGGATTTGGCTTGAGACAAGGGTATTGAGGAGATCTTGGAGATTGTTCATAGGCTCATTGGGGTTATTTTCTTGTCTGGGAATGTATGGATGCGCTTATATGATGGAGCTTAGAAAAAAGGTTTGATAATTGACTTGGGGTAGTGTTTAGGCTTGTGTTTGATATTTTAGAAAAAAGGTGTTGGGGTGCAGTAAGGTGAGTTATGCATAATCACTCGAACATGTATATGATTTGATTGCCTAACATGATTATGAGTTGGTTGTGTAGAAATAGAATGATGAACACACTTGTTTAGATGCTATGATGTCATGCTCTAAACTCATGCTTTGGTAAAGATTAGTCATTCCACAAGGACACAATGTAGATGGTTCCTAAACCTAATCTAGGTGGTGACTCTATTTTTACCCTTCACCTAGTCCACCTTAGGCCGAGGTGTACTTCCCACAATTGGAGACCAACTCTTTGCGGGTGCTTGCGCCCACAGGTTCCACACATGATATTGATAATTTTGGTAGCGATTTGATTTCTCATCATTGGGACCAAGGAGCTTGGATGGATATAGGCCAAAACGAAATGGGGTGTCTACAAATAACAATAACAAATAAGGAACAATCAGATAATAAGTAATATCCAACTGTTGAATATCACTTTCATGAGCAAAAGAATTAGCACCAACAATAGTTTTTCTAGCCACTTCCCATTAGCTCTTTAATAGCTTATTCAATTAAAAAGTACAAATAGGTGTAATTTGTACATAATGAAGAAATTACTGCCTTGCTTATTATATAGATGTGGGGATCCCAATACATCCCTTTCATAGCATTTAAGGTCAATACAACCTACATATTTGGAATGTATGTTAAAGAACTTTAAATGATGAGAGGGTAATCCATGGTAAAAAGAACAATGAAACAAATATGGAAGGATAAAGAGAATTAACTATGAAGAAATATTTTATAATTGGATTAGAACAATTTTTTTTTTTTTGGAGAAACGAATTACAACAGTTAAAACTAATTCATTATTAAAATAGTAATTAAGTTTGTTTTTAATTGATAAGTTACACGTCCTCTTTAAGAAGAAGGGGGGGGGGGGGGGGGGAAGGAGTACCTTGAGCTATAGCTGATTGGCATAAACTATTATATTTTAAAAGGATAATGGTAATCACAAAAATAAAAAACAAAAACAAAAACACAAAAAGAAGAAAANCTTTTTCCAAGAAGCTCATGGCTAAACCAATATAATATAAATTATGTAGGAAAATAGGAAAATAAATTCTATAGAAAGAGGAAAATAAAATTAATAGTCAAAAGCTTGAGAATAAAATTAGTGACAAAGAGTAAAGTGAGTCACAAACAATTTCATTGTTTAGTTCCCAAATTTCAGTGGTTGAAACTAATTTTTTCACAGGATTTTCACACTTCCACAAAAATTGAAAATTCAACCAAAATTTATTAGGGAGAAAAAACTACAAACAAAAACCCAACCTCTTGTGAACCAATCTAAAAAAATAAAACCCTAAAATTGCACTTTCACTCAAAATAAAATATAAACAATGATAAAAAAAAATATTAAATACATTAAGGAAAATCGGATTGAAAGACTTACATGGTGTTGCTTGAATAGCCAAAAAATTCTTTCTCCCTTTCCTTCACTCTCTTGCCTCTCTTTCTTTCCCAAGTTTGCAAATAGAAAATCCATAAACAAGTGGGAGCAATTAGGATGATAAGGTCTTTACCTTCTTTGATTAGAGCATCCGCATCAAATGTGGCAAAAATTATGCCATTTTGCCACACTAAAACTTTACTTTATTATTTTACCACATCATTTTACAACATCCCATTTATCAAATGTTTTATCATTCAATTCTATACATTAAACTAATATTTACTACACATTAAAATATATTATTATCCCCTCCCCCATTATCATCAACAACGCCAACAGCCACCACGACCATCACCCCACAGCCCACCACCATTGCCATTGTCACCGCCCATAGCCCACAGCCCACCACCACCCAAATCAACTAAACCACCACCTGCCGCCTACAATTTAAAAAACAAACACAAAACCCATACCACCCCACAACCCACCATCACCCGCAGCTCACCCATTATATTAGAACCCACCATCACCACCACTACAACCCACCTACTGCAAATCAACCACCACAATTACTCACCAATATCAGATCAACCCAAATTGTAGCCAAAAAAAAAAAAAAAACCACAACCAAAGAGAGGCAGAGTGAAAGGCGGATAGAGAGGAGAGGAAGAGGGTGAGATCGACGGCAGCCTCAAGGTGAGATCAACGGCGGCCTCGGGGTGAATCGGCAGTGGCGGCTTCAGAGGGTGAGAGAGATCGGCGTGCATTTCCAAGAAGCTGTCCTCTAAGCCCTCACCGGCGGAGTGTGCTGTCGTCGTCAGAGCTACACCGTTGTCGCTGCCAGTGAACATCCCGGACTAGTCGAAGAGAGAGGGAACCGAAACAGGGAGAAAAGAGAGGGAACTGGTGAGAGAGAAGAGAAAAGAAAAAACGAAGAGAGAGGAGAGAGAAAGAGAACATAAAACTATAAAAAATATAAAAAAAAAAAAAAAAAAAAATTTGCAACATCTGTCCGTACCGTCTCATATTTAAGACGGTACTGTAGTGGTGTGGTATAATTTTTGGAATTTGGAACATCTGATAAAGCTTCATTTTTGTGCTTGGTGTGACAAATGTGCCAAATATTTGGCATTTGCCACATCTGATGCAGATGCTCTTATAGTTCTACTTGTGAGATTTGTAATTAAGGTGGTAAAAATTTAGATTTTCTGCTCTTCTTCCCAAAGTACTGAAATAGCACTTTTATTAAATAATAATGGGGCCCACCTACTAGTACATTGGTTTTGCACATTACTTTGCCGAATAGGATTGAAAAAAAAAATAATAATTATACCAAATTGTAGCACCTCACTAGTCGGCCTCTTATTTACAATTATTATCTCTCGTTATCTACAATTTTCAGCCTTAACCTGAGGTTTTGCTATTCTAAAAAAAATAAATAAATAAAACGAGATTTGCTATAAACTCAAATGTCTACATAACATTTTAAAAGCATTCATGGCACTGAGTAACATATACAACTTCATAGTAATATTTCCTAGTCAAATTCTAAACGAGCTCGTATCGAGGTAGATTTTGCAATTGAGTAAATAAAATTAGGAATGAAAAAAAAAATGAATTAAAGTAAAATTTATATTAGATCATGTATGACAATGACTTAGGCATATAGTCATTTATTTATTTTGTTATTAGTATTGATTAATATTTCTTAGATTAATTTTACCTTCAATCTTGTCTTTTAACTTTGCTCCGACCTAAAATCTTAGCTCTGCCATTGGCATTGTTTCTTTACTTTCATGCCATAAATTGTCATTTAATCCTTTGAGGTCGTTTTGTGGGATTTTTTTTTTTTTTTTTTTTGCCATTTAGCATCATTTTAGCAACAATTTCGTTAGTTAACATGTTTTTTAAACATTTTAGCAAACTAATATCTCTAGTTTGTTAAACTCTATTTCAACTAAGGAAATCGAACCTAACACACTCAATTTATGCTTTGGCAGAGGCTGATGTGGATCTTTTGTACACGTGGATCTTGAGTCTAATACACTCGATTTATGCTTTGAAGCAAATATTACACATCTAATCTAGAGAACACGAAGAAGAAGAAAGAAAGATTTTTTTGCAGGTGAGTTTGGTTTTGCAAATAGAGATGGCAACAGAGGGGTGTATTTGGTTTTGCCATGAGGGGGTTTGGTTTTGCAGGTGACTTCATAGAGTGAGTTTGATTTTGTCATGGGTCTCTTCTTCTTTTCCTTCTTTCTTCTTCTTCTCCTTCTTTCTACTTCGTTCTTCTTCTTTGTTTCTCAGGTCAGTAAAAACTAATTTAAGTTCATGAGACTCGAGTTCTACATGTATAAAAATTTCCACATCAGCCTTCCAGAACATCAAAATTGAGTGCGAGTGAGTTTAACAAACTCGAGATGTTAGAGCAACTGCATCAGCATTTGCAAAATCTTGCATTATACAAAAAGTGCATCATTTTGCACATTTTAACCCCAAAAAAAAAAAAAATGCTCACATCAATCAATGTAAAAGTGTGCAAATATGCACCACTGCTACAGTAACTGTATATATATGCACAGTTACTGTAACTCTTCCATTTAATATTTTAGTATTTTTTTTCTCTCTCCTCTCTGTACCTCTGACTCTCACCTCACTCTCTTTTTCTCATTTCATCAGATCAACTCTCTTAGGCTCACAACTCTCTCTTTCTCTCATCTCATAAATCTTTCTTCCTCTAACTTCCATCGATTGTTGATCGTTGTTTGATCGAGTTTCTTCCTCTAGCTTCCATTCGAGTTGAATGGGGTTGATCAGTGCTCAGTGCTCAGGTCGAAGGCGTTAATCTTGTTGCTCAGGGCATTAACTTTGTTGTTTGATCAGTGGATTTCTTGTTGATTATTGATCGTTGTTTGATTGTTAATCATTGGGTTGATCGTTGATCGTTGATCACTGGGTTGATCCTTAATCGTTGTTTGTTTTGATCCATTTTTTATTCTTTGTTTGATTAGTGGGTTTTGGGATTTCATATGGCTGGGTTGGATGGTGGTTGTTTGATGATGGTGGCTGTGTGGGTTCTATTGGGTCTTTGAGAGGGATGATAGTGTTAAAGAAATGAATATTTTATTAAATAAATGTGTAAAATAGATAAACTGATGTGGATGTTTTGTAAAAGTGAATGTGTAATATAGAAAAAGTAGATTTTTTCTTGCAAAATAGAAGGAAATTTTGCATTAACTGATGTGGTTGCTCTTAGTTTGCTAAAATGTTTCAAAAACATGCTAACTAATGAAATTGTTGCTAAAATAATGCTAAATGGCAAAAAAAAAAAAAAATAAATCCTCGTGTGGTGAACGTGTATTGTGTGGACGTGTAGGTTTCTCGTCGGCGAGAGACAGAGATAGAAAGAGTTACGTTTAGTACAAGTCTTGAAATGAAGCGTTAGTCATAACACACACACACTACAAACTTGGACGCCTTCCTTCCTTGAATTCTTCCAAATTTTTCTCAAAAAAAAAAAAAAAAAAGAATTCTTCCAAATTTGGGTAACCACTATTCTCTCTCTATTAATATTCTGATTCCAATTCGTTGAAGTTCGTTGCCTCTGTTTGCTTGTTCAGAAAACAAAACAAAATTTAAAAAAGAACTGAAATCTGGGTTTACTATTTTTTTATATGCTTCTTTTTGGGAAGCACAGAGCTTGAAGAATATATTGTTATTTCTGTTCTTTGATTGTCTTCCTTCCTATTTGACTTCTGGGTATCCGTTATTTTAGTTAGTTTATTTTTATTTTTATTTTTAAAAAAAAAAAAAAAAAAGAATTCTTCCAAATTTGGGTAACCACTATTCTCTCTCTATTAATATTCTGATTCCAATTCGTTGAAGTTCGTTGCCTCTGTTTGCTTGTTCAGAAAACAAAACAAAATTTAAAAAAGAACTGAAATCTGGGTTTACTATTTTTTTATATGCTTCTTTTTGGGAAGCACAGAGCTTGAAGAATATATTGTTATTTCTGTTCTTTGATTGTCTTCCTTCCTATTTGACTTCTGGGTATCCGTTATTTTAGTTAGTTTATTTTTATTTTTATTTTTTTGTTTTCTTCTCTGTTGCTTGACGATAAGACAGTAATTTGAGCCTCAGTTGAAGAATCTAAAACAACAACCCAATATAAAGTAAGATTCATTTCATCTGTATGGGTTTTCTGTTCTTTTCGTATGACTGGATAGAGAATTCATGAAGAAGAACAAGCAATCGATTTTGGGTTTCCATGTTTTCTTCTGTAACTTTCATGGATATAAGCATCTGGGTATTCCTTATTTGTTCGGATAAGGATCTGGGGTGGGGTCTTTTTTATTTATGTGTTTAGACACGCGTAATGGTTTATTAGGTGTGTGCATGTATGGATCCTTAATAACCCTATATTTGCATTAGTACTCAGTTTGGGAGAAGTTATTTTCATTGGTTTATTAGGCTTAATAATTAGGACTCTGAAATATTGTTCATAAGCTGAAAATAACCTATGGCAAATGGGCACTTGGTGCGTGGACATCTATGCGTTTACTCTATGTGTATTGTATAGATCAAGTTAATTCATTGACTTATTTTATTTTGACATGCTTTGCAGGGTTGTATTAGCCATCTGTTTCAGTTGAGGTAGTATGGATGACAGTCATATCAATGCAAGTGCAAGCTCGAGTTCAAGTTTGAGTAGCAGTTTCCAGGATACCGAGGATGACCAAACCATTGCAAGCATCTTAGCCGAAGAGGAAAGTTCAAAATTTGATCGCAGGCTTGGGAAGAGACTCTCCCATTTGGATTCCATTCCGGTATGCTTAATTATAACTCATGGCTGATGCCTTCTTAATGTAAAATTATTTATAAACATGCATGTCATGTAAATTGGCCTTTTTGTAGATATGTTTGTAGTATTAGTGATGCAGAGCACAACCAGAAACTTTCTCAATATTTTATTTTGGACTTCCATTGGATAATTTTAGATTTTAATGTTTTTATTTATTTATTTTAGATCTCGCATTTTATTTTAAATCCTCCTCCTTTTTTGGCATTTGTAATTCGTATTACGAGAGTTTATCTTTATCATTGTGATTCCTAAAAACTGTATATAAAGCTCCAGATGGTTTCTTTTGTATTCAGACGATTATTAATATTATTCAGTGATTATTCGTGCAAAGTTAGCATTACGTTTGGTGGTGAATCCAAACAACCTTAGGTGGTGAAGCCTAAGGTCTACAATGGGATTAATCTAGGTGGGAAGCCTAGGTTGTCCTACATCACAGTCTATAGCAATCTATAATTACTTTTTCTGTTTGTTTAAATCAGTAAGATTTGTTATGCATTCTTTCACAGAGCACATTGTCAGGTTAACCACTTCAACTACTGCTGAAGTCTTCTGGTTAACTGTTTAAGCTACTGCTGAAGTCATCTGGTTTTTGAGTGAAACAATTTTTATTTTATTTTATTTTTGATTAAATAAAGGTACTGGTTTTTGTGCGATTCAATATTTAGAGTTTTTGGGCAAAATATTGTAACCATGTCCATTTCTTTTCTTTTTTTTGATAAGTAAGAAAGATGTATATTAAAAAAACTACCTCATGTGAAAAAAACATAAGGCAGAACAAAGAGTACATAAAAAAAAAAAAACAAGCAGACAGAAAAAAAACTAAGTACAAAGGAGAGAACTAAGAAACAAAGGGTGAGAATCACTAGAGGTGAGTCCCCAAGCCCTAGACCATTCAAAAAGAGAACCACTAAAAGAAGCAAGCAACTGGTCATCGGATTTGTCCATGCCCTCAAAAGTTTGCCAATTTCGCTCCCTCCAAATACACCACATTAGGCACAATAGAGCTATAAATTCCAAATGCTAGAAGAGTGCTTTCCAAACCAATTCCACCAACCAAAAAGAGTATTTGCAACCAATCTTGGCAAGACCCAAGAAATCCCAAAAGATCAAAAAATCAAGCTCCACAACTGATAAACTTTTTCACAATGGAGTAGCAAATGATCCACCGTCTCCCCATTACAACAACACATAATGCACCAATCAACAAAATCAAGGCCTCTACCCTGCAAATTATCACCTGTAAGAATCTTATCTCAAGTTGCCGTCCAAACAAAGAAAGAAACACGCCGAGGAGCCTTGACCTTCCAAATACCTTTCCAAGGAAAGATAATAGGCAAGGGACCTCGTAACTTATTATAGAACAAGCAGATGTCAAAACCCCCCTTCTTTGTCAACTTCCATTTCTTTTCTTTTTTTCAGTAAATTTGCAAAGTCTGGGTCAAACTCTATCCATAGAGACAAATGAGCTTAAAAATCATCCATATTCCCTTCATCCTCACTTAATGATGTATAAGTGGCCAATTGAGATATTTATTTGAAAGAGTTTCATGTTGTAAAGTAATAAGACACTGTTCAAGCTGCTATAATCAAAATTTCAAAGATGCCCTATAAATCCTTGTTTTTCTGTATTACTGTAAATGAAAAGTGGAGTAGAGGTGTCAGATATAGCATGACTATGTTACTTATAAAATAAATTAAAAGATATAGCATGACCATGTATAATTATTCTCTGTTGGTTCATAGTGCTTATAGTTGTTACTTGTTCCAAAAAACAGGGTCATAGTATATACAGTCTGGCATCTTATAACTTAGGCATTCTTAATTGATCAGGATGTAGATCTAGTCTTCCCTTCTCTGTCTGTGTTATGTAAAAGTACATGTATTCTATTGTTTCTATTTTCATTACACTTAATTTTAGTATTTGCCTTGTTCAGGGATGTGCTGTTGTGGTTATCTAGGTGGCACTGCTTACTCTATTAAGTCCATCAATCTACATTAGGATTCTTTTGAACTTTTTCCTGAGTTTTTGTTACTTGTTAGTTTTAGAATCAATCATATGTATCTCTCTTCCTTCTTTACTTGTTTTGTTGATTAGCATTTGACTAAGGCTCACAAAATAATCTTCTATCATCTGTATTGTTGTAATTTGGATAGCTTTGCATTAATTACCCTGCTACCTATGTACTTATTGATCAACTGTGTTGGCAGCATACTCCCCGGGTTAATGGGGAAATTCCTGATGTAAATGATGCAACCTTAGACCATGAGCGGCTGTCTGAAAGGTTCTGACTCCATTATGAGCTCTCTCTCTCTCTCTCTCTCTCTCTCTCTCTCTCTCTATATATATATATATATATATTGTAAAATTGTAAATTTCCATAACATATATATATATATATATATATCGTAAAATTGTAAATTTCCATAACCTATTGTGAGATTATCCTTGGTTCAGGGCTCACTGTGCATTGTGGAGTTAACTTATTTAATGTGTTCATCATTACTTCAAAAGAAAGAAAAAAAAATGTTCATCATTAACTTATAATAATTGCCAGTATGGTCAAAGGGAGCTCAGTGCTTTCCCAGGTTGTTTCTATGGTCACTCTTTCATTAAAATTCAGTTTTGATGGCAGCACTCCCTTCTTCTTTTTTGGATTTTCCGGTTCTTTACATTTTAATTTGCATTTCAGTAACTTCTCTTGGCTTCTGTTTTACTCCATGACATCCTTTTTGGTTGGTCTCTTATGAGAATACCATATTGGCAAAGTAACACAATGAAGCTAAATAGAGCATAGTAACTATATTTATAGCTATGCTATGTGATAATGTAGAGTGTAAATCTGGCTGAAAGAAATGCTAATGGGAATGATTATTGATGATTTGACATTAATGGTTCATCATCAGGATTTGTATACTCCATACCGTAGATGTGCATGTTATGTGGCTTGTGTTTTCTGGGTGATAATGAATTCGTTTTTCATAGGTTGGTAACATATGGATTAGCTGAACTGCAAATGGAGGGTGATGGGAATTGTCAGGTTCAATTCATTATTGATTTCTTTTTCTGTCAACTTATGCACAACCCTTTCTTTGGATAGTTTTCTCTTTGCCTGTATTTAATAAAATATTTGATCAAATTGTTGGACAGTTTCGAGCTGTAGCAGATCAGTTGTTTCGCAATCCGGATTATCACAAGCATGTAAGGAAGCAGGTCATCAAGCAGGTATAGTTGATAAAACTTCACTATTGCATTCAGTTATTTAGCTAATATTAAAGATGCAAGTTGGAAATGTTATTAGTTATGATTTGATGATTCTCAGAAGACTGTTTCCCTGGGCAAATACTCTGATCTTTTAATGGTTCTTATGCCCATTTTTTAGATGATGTTGACCATCATTGATATTGGGTGCTCCATGTTCTTATCTGTAATATTTAATGACATTAGAGCAGATTATCAATTTGGGGTGAGGTGGGGTAATGTTTACCCAATTTTGTCAGTGTTTTGATATGATACTATCATCGTCAGGTTTATGAAGTAGAAAAATAGGGAGATTGATGCAAGAGTATCCAAGCAGCCTGCTGTAAAAGCAAGCCCAAGTATGGCTTCTTGTTTAATAGAATCAACTCAACAGCCAACATGAGTCCTGTCCCATTTGTTCTAATTTGTCCTACTTTATGTTACCTCTACAAACTGCATCTATGTTTCTAGCATTTTAAAGAGTTCATGTGCATAAACTTTAGTGATTTTTGATGATTAAGATTAGAAAGATATATGTGCAATTATCAGTTGATACTGTATGGTTGCTAGACCTAGCATAAATAGTCTATTTAAAAGTCTTCTTAGGAGCTTGTGCACTGTTAAAAATAATACATGGTGTCTTTACTGTGGTCTCTTGAATTTTAAGTTTCTAGTTCAAGTCTTTTACTATCATTTGCCAAAACCTGTTGCTGCTTGCTATATTGCTAGTCTTCTTTATTCTTGGGAGTATCAGCAGTTTGAAAATACTTCACTACATAACTCAGCTTATAATGTGCGTTCCAGTTAACTCAACTAATGAAGTATCTTATTGTCAAATAAGGGACCTAAGTTTGGATCCTGCCTATACCAAAAACCAATTGGTGTCTTGGCCTGATGATAAAAAGCAATCATCATGCAACAAAAACCACAAGTTCAAATTCTATAATATATATATATATATATTATAGTTTATCTTATAGTGCAATAACAAAGGAGATATAATCATAATATTTTCTAGATACAAGGAATGAAGCATATATGCACATGCAATATAGTATTTACTACACACACACACACATCCTGTTCTAGAAAGTGGTGTTGCATACTCATTATGATTCATGTCTTACATGAGTTCTTGTTTGGACTGGGCTTTCAATTGGATTGAGCTAGCCCAAGGTCCGTCCTTTTGCTCAGAATTGTCCACATGATTACAGGAATGTATCACTTCTGTTGATTATTACTAAGTGTTGAGAAAGATGCAATAGAGTGTTGCAGTTGCTTCTTTGATTTGGGATTACAAGTTCATGTATTGATTTATTGACAGTTCTAGTTGTTGATATGGGATGACCACTAGATTCACTAGCTGGCATTGTTACTCATAGACTGTTGAGAAAGTCTAAGAATGCAACAAAGTCTCACAGCATCCTTGTTTTGAGTTGTGGAGGGTCTTGGTATAATATTATTTGATTTCATTTTATTTTGACCTATGGTGGATTGACACCTTAGCTGTTGTGAGATTTTGTTGTGGCCTTAGAAGAATTCTAATGTTCCATAAATTTTCCACATTTATGCAGTTTTGTCTCAATAATGGTGTTGATATTGTTGATATGGAAAGAAGACTAGATTCGTAATATCAAGAAAAGTGATACCATGTTTACATCATCAATTTCTCTAGTTGATATTTTGGGAATCCACAATTTTTTAAAATAATTTTCTTGTGGTTGCTTGTTTTCAATTTTCTCTTGGTCTATATCATTGTATGAGCAACCTTAACCTAAAAATCACTCTCTTATAATAGCCTATTTCTAATCACAGATTTTATTAGTTTACCTATACTTTTTAAAATAATGCAAATGTTAAAATATATAGAGTAGAAGTAAGACCTATGTTTTTTTTTGTGTGCATTTTGCCAATTTTAATATATTATTAAAAGGTTATGAATTCTGATGTAAAATGAATAATCACTGTATGTGGCTTACTATTATTATTATTATTTTCTCAGCTAAAGCAGTGCAGAAAATTCTATGAAGGTTATGTCCCAGAGAAGTACAGAAGCTACGTAAAGAAGATGAAAAAGTGAGACATCTGTGGTGATTCCTATTTTTTTTATTGCAAACCAGAAAGCATGTTGATATGTGAGTAAACACTAATACAATTTTCATTCAATCTTTTATTCTACTAGATCAGGTGAGTGGGGAGATCATATTACTCTACAGGCAGCTGCAGACCGAGTAAGTTTAATCTTTATCAATCCTTTTTATGACTCAGCTTTTGAGATCTCTTAGAAAATATTTTTTACACTACTTTCTTCATATCACAAATTTCTCGTTAAAGTTTTTTTTTGGTTTGGGGTATCATATTATAAATGAAGTTTGGGAGTTGTGTTTGCCTACAACAGGTGTTGGTTTTTTTTCGAGGAGGGGGGAGGGGGGGTGGTTTTATACTTGCATGTGCTATGGCTCAAATTGCCAATATTTCATTTGAAAAGTTGCACTTTATCAATTTGAGGTCTAATATTTGCTTTTGGTTCATGAGCTTTAATGTAATCAAATTGGGATGAAGTTGCTATTGGGTTTTCTAGGCCATCTCTCAAGGCATGTGGTTTAGGGCTGAAAAAATGTCGAAGGATGTGACCTTAGGTGAATAGAGTGCAAGTTTTTAAAAAACCAGTTGGAAATCTAACTAGACCTAAAAGACCTAAAACACAAATGGGTAAAATGTAAATAATCAAAAATCAAATTTTCACTATGCTCTTGATGAAGTCATGGAAGATTAATATGCTATCACTTTGAAAATTCTCCTATTCAAGAATTATCTTATTGGGTCCACGTGTGAAGCCCAGTTGAAGTGAAAGTCATGTCATTTTAATGATCTAAGTATGTGTCTTTCAGGGTTAAAACAGTTTTTAATTTGGGTTTTTATATTATTACTTATGGTCAATTTTATATTCAGGGGCAAATCTGTAACTTTACAATTCCTGCAAATTAAAGGTATTTTAATAATTTTGTTGTCTCGAATCTTCTAGGGTATTCTAAGTATTTTATGTTTATTTTCTTAAGGTCAAAGTTAGTTTTTATTAGGTTTTATTTTATTAATCAAACTAATGTCCTAATACTACTACTTGGAGTCCTATTACTACTAGTACAAACAAGAGTCTTTATGTATATTGTGCTCAATATATTCAATGGTGACAGAATGAGTTGGTTTATAAAATTGAGTGTTTTGAGCAATAGGCACATTGGCCTTTGTTGGTTCTTTCTCCTTCTCTCTTCTCTTTCTTTTCTTCATCTTCTTTTTCTAAAGTTATTGTTCATACATCCCCTAGCACCATTAATGTGTCTCTAATTCTTCTTCTTTCATAACCCTAAACCCACCACGAACACAGACAAATTCCCTAATTTATCCTACATCAATTTGGTATCAGATCGAAAATCCTAGCACAAGTTCTTTGTGAAAATTTTCTTACTAAAATTTATGGTGACTTTGTCTCAAGCTTTGCATCAATTATCTGAGAAGGTTAATTAAATGGATGAGAAGCTGAATTATATAGATGCAAAGCTTGACAAATTATGCTCTATGCGAGATGATATGAAGAAGTTGGAAGTTACTATTTTGGCTAAATATCATGTTAGAGTAGCAATTTATAAACAATTTAGAGATCCTAAGTTAGAGCCTAGTTTATCCCCACCCTTTTTGGCAAAATGTTGCACCCATTACCCCTTCAAATTTGATAGATGCAGCACTGAAAACTTGCTGTTACAGCAGCCTCAATTGCATATTGGTTTAGTACCTCAAGGTGTGGCCTTAAAGGAAGAAAGTCAGCCTTATGATTCCCCACAAGTCCACCTTAACAAAAAGCCAACAGAATGTGGTACAAGCATGANTTATAAGACTCCTAGTAGAATTAGGATTATTAGTTTGACTAGCAAAATAAAACCTAATATATACTAACTTGGACCTAAAGAAAATAAACCTAAGACACTTAGAATACCTTAGAAGATTCTAGACTCAACAAAATTACTAAAATACCCTTAATTCGTAGGAATTGCAAAAATTACAGATTTTCTCCCGAATATAAAATTGACCATAACTAATCAAATAAATAAATAACACAAATTAAAAATTGTTTTAACCCTAAAAGACTCATAGTTAGACCATTAAAATGACACAAATTTCACTTCAATTGGACTTCACAAGAGGACCCAATAAAATAATTCTTGAATAGGTGAATTTGCAAAGTAAAAGCATATTAATCTTCCATGACTTCATCACTTGGAATAATTCAACCTCGAGTTTTGAAGTGTTGGAGTATAAAAACCTTTGAACTTGAAATTTTCACCAATTCTTCAATCACTTTCGGATGAAGCCGCACAAATAAAGAATCTTCCTTTTCCACCATGTTGCTAAATTCATGTGGAATAATGAAATCAATGATTAGAGGGCTTTGCGACTTAAAATCTGGTTTAGAATGACCATAGCAATGACATCAAATCTTCCTTCGTCTTGAAATTTCCATGATCAACTTCATGCTCATCTTTCCCCTTTGTGATAATTTTCATGCTTGTACAAGGAGGGGGGGGGGGGGGAGGACAGATATTGAACATGACATTGAAGGAAGCCATTGGCTTATTTCCTCAAATGAAACAAGGGATTTTGTGTTATTATTGACGACACCAAACTTGGAGAACCTGATTCGATTTGTGTGTTTATAGACTATATCGTATTTTGTGTATCAAGAACTAGAAGAACGGACATTACTGATGGAAATGCAGAAATTACTAAAGATAATTGATGTCTGTAGAATTATGCAGAAGCTTCCATTGTATCTATCTTGTATTATTAAAAAAAATTAAGAGCATGTTAGGTACACTGAATGTGAATTACAACAGGAATGGTAATCTTTATTATTGGGTACAATGTGTTGTAATGGAATAACCAAACCTATTCATAAGTTTGGTTGTACATTGTAATAGTAGAATAAACTTAAAATATATTTTAGGAAATATCTTACCCATATAATTATATTTCATAAAAAATAATATTTTTTAAAATTGTGAGAGAAATTTTTATGATTTTTTATTTCCATAATTGTTATGTGCATATGAAAAATTTGTTTATTTGGAAATATATTAATTTTTAAAATTATAATACCTACTAAGGAATAGCTATTACAACCCTTTTAGGGAGGAATAGTTATTCCTCATTTTAAAGAATATTTATTCATAAGGAATGATTATTTCTTGTAATAAAAATATAATCAAACTACTAAATAGGTAAACTATAAGAATAACTATTATATTACTATGCCCATTATAGTGTACTAAACATATCCTAAGAATTCTATACAACTCAATTTTAGAAGTTGTTTGTCACATGCCAGATTGTTTAGGGATCAGGAGTTTGTGTTTTCTTATTTATTGATTTATTACTCTTGATGTTGTGTATGTTTGTTAGTGAGTGTGGCATGGTTTTATAGTGTTGACATTTAACCAAGTTTCAAATAAGTCCGCATTGACAAGATAGGAAATGACAATTAGTAATTCATTGAACTGGTGGTACACCAAACGTGCCAGCCCAAAGAGGGTTTTGATGGTCAGCACTTATGCTGGCAGTAATCATTTAGAGAGCCGACATCTAACCAAAAGTTCTTATTAGCATTAAAATATCGACTTATTGTGCCAAGAGCCTTGTAATTCAATGGCATTGCTTAGTTTTTTTTTTTTTTTTTAATGAGGAGAATAAAGGTTCNGGGGGGGGGGGGGAAATGATATTTTTTTTTTTTTTTAAGTTACAAGATTGCAAAAAAAAGTTTTGGAATCTTCTTAAGATTTGGGAAAATTTGCCCATGCAATTATGTCCTGTCAGCAATCAGCAGTGACTTTGTTTCTTCATCTATACCCAATGCTGATATTGTGTAACAAGTCAAACAACTTGGCATTGGCTTTCAATTTCTTGAAGATTACATTAACTTAATAGGCTTTTCTTAGTCAGCATTGCATGGACCCCTTGCTTGTGAAGACTGCTAAAAAATTAGGACACACACCAAAAGATTTTTTTAGTGATTGTGATCATGTCATGTTTATTATTTTATTGGTCAAATTCAATCTCTCTTATTATATCTTATTGTCTTTATTTTCATGTATTTATTGTTTTCTTATTGGTTTTTATCCTTTCCATTTTTTAATATTTATTAATTTCTCTGGGGATTGGTTTCTGACCTATGACACATTTTGCAGTTTGATGCCAAAATCTGTTTAGTAACCTCTTTTCGAGACACTTGTTATATTGAGATCCTTCCAAAAGACAAGAATCCCACCAGAGGTAAATATTATTCAACCAGATTTCTTTTCAAATTATGATGTTTGTTTTCAGCTATACTTCTTTATTCTCTTCCTATATAAATATTATATCTTGTGTTGTTTATAGTACCGTAGCTATTTTGTAGCCAAATGCTATCAGGTTCCACCCCCTCTCAACACTACCATGTTAGGTTCTTTCTTTTTTTAAAATAATTAATCAATATCATTAATGGCCTGTTTGGATGTTTAAAAAAGGAGGGGGAGTAGAGTAGAGGGAGGGAAAGTAATCTAATTACCTTGTTTGGAAGTTTTTTAAGGAAGGAGGGGGGGGTTTGGAGGGGTTTGGAGGGGTTTCAACTCCCTCTAGCCCCCCATTTTTAATTCCCCCAAATTGGAGAGATTTGGAGGGAGAGTAGAGTACATAAACTATTGACCAAGTAAATTACCTAATTTACCCTTATTATATTAACAAAATTATACAAGGGGAACGGCTAATTACTCCCTTCCTCCTTATTAATTTTAAAAACATCCAAACAAGGTGGAGGGGAATCATTTTCCTCTACTCTCCTCCCCACTACTCCCCTCCCCTCTACTCTCCTCCCTCTCTAAACTTCCAAACAAGCCATAAAAGATGGCAAAAAGCAGCGCAACCCTAGTACAGGACAGTATACAAGGAAAACCCAAAAAAGTAAAAGAAATAAAATAAAAAAGTACATAAGTATTTTCTAAAGTTCATATCAGCTAAAAAGTCATAGAATTAGTGTTAAAAGGAGTAGAATTTAACGTCCATTCAAATAGAGATCTAAGAGCACTTACAGCAGCCTCTCCAAAGCGACCATTAGTAAAAAAATAAAAATAGAAACTAAACCCAGCCCCAAACCTCGCACTTCAGACTCAATAATTTGTCAAAAATTCTTAACAATGAACAGTGTCCTCCCTAGACATATTGAGACACTGTTCATTGCTACCTTTGCCTCTTCTCTCTCCATCTCATATATCAACACGGAATCACAGGCCAGTGGGTTTTTGGTGAGCGACGGCGGTGCTGGATCCTAGAGCTGGGATGCGGACAGATTACTGGATTATCTTTGAAATCATCCTCTACATTTGGAAAATTTATCTTCTAGGTGTTGATCCCTCACCACCTCTAAAGAACAAAATCTTGTAAAGGATATTGCAGAACCTAACACTGAAAGAAAATGCTTACTGACACAATTGATAGACCTAAATGGATTACAGAAATGATAAAATAGTGAACATTGCTGGGTGCAATGGTGAAAATCTTGGGTTGTGAAGCACTTGTTCCAATCTTGAGAGCAGTCACTTTATCATAAAATGCTTGACAGGAGTAGTATTGGATAGTGGATAGGCCTTTTAAAAAGAACAGACAAATTGGGATAGTTGAGTACTTGAAACGTGTATTAGAATGATGAAGTGTCCAATACCCTAGTTCTTTGGTATATAAAATTATCGCGAAAGATGTGCACATTCAATTTGGTATATTTTTCCTTTGAAGGTTTCATAACACATATTTGAACTGTTGATCCCCTTTTATTTTTAACTTTCCTTTTTCTTTGCATTCTTTAGTAGTTTCTCTGGGTTCTTTTTTTATTTTTTGGTTGGGGGGAATCAGGTTTGAACTAACTCAGCTCGAGAGAGTTATTCTTCAGAAGTGTATTCTTCTTTGTTTTACTAGACTTCCTGATGCAGGAGGCAGTGGGAAGACAGATTTATTATATTTTATTTGATTTTATGTATCAAGGGCAATTTTGTAATTTGCTGATATTCTAGAAGGACTGTGTTGAGTCTTATTTTAGTTTAAGTTTAGTTATTTAGTTGGGCTTACTAGTAATAGCCTAAGGAGTCCAAGTCAAGTCTTATTAGGGTTTTAAGATATCCTAGTTCAACTAGGATTAGGTATTAGACTTCTATTTAAAGAGTTGTAATGCTTTCTATTCAGATGATTAATGTTTTTATGGTTTGTGTGATGCAACCTTCTCCGAGATGCGATGCTAAGGAACCCCAGATGTGATGAATAGGAAGTCTAGGTTTGATGCCTGGAATTTATCTTTTATTTTATTTACTTCACTGTTCACAGCACAGGAACAGCTGCCCAAACCTTGATTGTTCTCCTTTGTTTCATCCCTAAACCCTACTAATCCTTAGTCCCGTGGAAACCCTATAATCCTATTATTTTTCAGCTCTTTCCCCACCAACACCTACCCCTAAACCCTCAAAACAGAAGTGTTACCAGATCTGCCCCAAGATTTCTAAGTCAGATTTTGGTTGTTCCCCCTTGTCCTACGTCACTTCCTTTTCTAGAAAATGGCCATGCAGTTTCAGGGACAGATTATTTTTAAGAATAGACCCCTAGCAAACCGGTAAGGTGTGTTTGGTGTCAGCAACAATTGAATGGTAAATAATTCATGTAGCATAATCACAATTAGGACCATTGGAAAAGAGTGGCCTTCAACTCACAAATTCTGTTAAAAGTCTGTGGTCATTACCAAGAAAACTTGAAAATCTTCCTTTGTTTTCCTCGTCTTATTTTTAGATACGTATTGTGGTCTGTGGATGCCTTTTATTTCAAATTTGCATTGCTTTTATCTGATGATGTTTACATTTTGCCTCTTTCTGTTTTCTAGAGCTCTGGCTGAGCTTTTGGAGTGAAGTGCATTATAATTCGTTATATGGAAGTGGAGGTGATGAACCCAACTATTTGCTTTAATTGCTGTTTACAATTTTCCCTTCTTTTACACTGTTAGCCCTAAGTCTACCTAGTTCACAAATAATCCTGACTATTTTCCTGAATTTATTTACAGATGTTCCCACCAGGGCAGCTAGAAAAAAGTATTGGCTTTTCTAGATTTAAAACATCATGAGCCCAATTTGTGCGATTCGCCATTTGTTTACTCTCCAATACTGGCCAGCCTTTGCTGTTGCAATTTAACTTCTTGTCATTTTTCATGACTCTAGAATTTTTGCAAAAGATATGAAGAATATATATATATATATATATATAGAGAGAGAGAGAGAGAGAGAGAGAGAATATCAGATCTCAGTCATTTTTGTATATAAAAGTACATTAAAATTTGATTGTATCTTTTCATTTTTAACTGTACATGGTAAAAAGAAGGGTGAGTCTAGTCTCCTCTGAAACTAGCTTTCAATCTCCTGATGCACCGAACAAAAACTGAAAGAGAAAATACCAAATTTTCTTTTTTTTTCCTTTTCTTATTTCTCTCCCGGAAAAATGATTAGATTTTGCTTTTGTTTTTGAACATTATTATAGTTCAAGAACTAAGCACCATTTGCATCCTACCCGGGAGTAAGGATGCATTAGAGTTGTGTTAAAGAGCATACTTTATAGGACCAATTTTTCATCGAACCTGTGGTCCTTTATAAACCTATGTTACAAGAACTAATCCTAGTTGGAACTAACAATAAAATTGAACATTATACTAGGTACTGAAAAAGTCCTTTAATTTATGATTAATCTTTGAGAGTTAAAAATTTCTTATCTTTTGTTAAGAGAACTGTGAATGAAAGTTATGAATCTCAAGTTCCTGAGATGGTATCTGTGATGCCTCGGATTGAGGGGAAATTGATTGATTGTATGTTGTGGGTGTGTTTTGTGTCCCATATCAGGCATAAATTGGGGTAATTTGGGCTTTATTAACAACTTTAAAATCCTCAACTGTGATTAGACTAGTCTTTTTGGGATACTGTATAGATGCGGTTAGCACATTCCTTTGGATCATTATGAATTGTATTAGAGCTAGCCTAGTAAGTGGTAATCCACAGTATGATGATATCATTCTTGTAAGTGGTGGAAGTAGTGGAAATGGGCAACGACGAACACAATAGAATGGGTCCCACTGGACAACTGTGTCGGGTTCAGAGTTCGGGTTTATGTTAGTGTTGAGGGTCTTTTTTACACCTTAGACACTAGTCTTGATATTATTAAACAAGTTCTAGAATGTGTTTTTGCTAAGAAAGAAGTTGAGCTTGACGCTTTCGCAGAATGGTTTCCAGAGTCTCATTTTGCCACTATCAGTTTGTGCACAAACATTAAATCCAAAGTTCAAGGAGCGATCTTACAGAATGGGCTTGGGCTTCTCTCCACTTCCTACCAGCAAAGCAGTTGTTCTCCACTTTTTGCAAAAGGAACATTACTCTGGTGTGTATCGAGACCTACTCCACAGTGTGCAAAAGGAACATTATTCTGTGCAATGAGACTTTCTCTACAGGAGGCCTATGCAAAGATTTGTTTTAAAGTACCTATATAGCATTAACGGGGTCTGTCTGTTAAGCTTAAGTATCATCATGGACAATACGTTGCAGCAAGATAATGCAGTAAATGAGTTTTAGACGGACAACCAGGTCTATTATCTTTCAATCTATGTATCTTAAGATATTTACAAGTCAAAAGGCAATTACAGAACAAGATAGAAACTTTTCCTTTCCAAACTGTCCATTGCATACGGAATACATAATCCAACAAACACTAATGATTTGGACTAACCAAAATTAAACTGTGAATTTTAATTTACAAGTTGACATGTATAAATTTCATTTAGTATCACGGGTTTGATGTGTTTCGAGATTCAAGTTTGGAGTCGGTCCCACGCCTGTATAAAGAACCTATTTCTGGAACTTCAGCATGTGAAGATGCCACTGAGGTAAGAGGCTGGAAGTTGGTATTCCCTATAAACCAGAAGAGAGCCCATTTTAAATTGCAGAGGGTGTACTTGAGAGCTTTGGTCCAGTTTTCCTGCTTGTTGAAGCTTTGCGTGATGGAATACGTTCCAACTTTGTCATTCTCAATCCTGTAAATTAGCCCATAATGATTATAGAGGCATGTAGAAAACAAAAGCATTAACAATCTTAGTCCATAATTACACATGAAAAGTGCCTCAACATGCACAACAGAATAATTTCTAGTTGAAGAATATTATCTATCTGCAAATTTTCTAATTATCAATCCAGTACCTTTCTCCCCCAGAAATCATTCTCAACTTTTCTCAAGCTATGCACACATTTCTTTTCAGGTTTTTCTTCTTCTTGGTAGGTAAGTAAAAATTTATTAAGAAAGCCCTAAATAGGAGCACAGGACAATGCATGGGAAGTATACAAGAGATACACCTACCTTGTCAGCGTTTTCTATCATCAATTCCCAATTACTTTTTTGTTAAGTATAATCAATTCCCAATTATATGACAAAAAAATCTCAATCAATCTGAATTTTTCCACTATCATGCATTGTTTATTTCAAATCCAATACTACAATGGCAGAGAGGAAGTTCCTGAGAAAAGATGTTACTGCATTACAGTTTTTCCACACCCAACTAATTTAAACCATGACAAACTGTCATTTTCACACATTACTGTACAAGCAAAAGAAGTGAGCAAACTACTTTGCATACAAAATGCAAGACTTTTTATAATTCCATAGTTAAATGGAGGGGGGAATTCAAACCATGGATGTCTTTGTTGGAAACACTAAGCGGTGCCAATTGTGTTACAAGACTCCTGGCAATACAAGATACATTTACTAAACTCACGATTTAGACAAAAAATTATAAATGTAAAACAACTTTTCCAGAAGATATTAGTTTCCAATTTGATTGAAAACCAGCAATTAGCTCTCACCTGAGAGTATGTAGACATGGCAAAACGGGCGGGTCGGGTCGGGTCGGGTCGGGTCAATCGGGTTACGGGTCAAACGGGTCACGGGTCAAAATCGGGTCACTTTAAGCGGGTCAAAATCGGGTTTGGGTCAATCGGGTTTCGGGTCGGGTCGGGTTGACCCGTATTTTTCACATTAATTTTTTTTTATTTAATTTTTATATAGAAAACAACATGTATCTGTCATTTGGAAAGTTATGCAACAAATTACTTAATGTAAAATGCATTATTTTGAATTCACCACTTATATCAAGAATGAACTCAATTAAACTTATTAATACTTATTCAACAATTTTAAAATTATACAAATCCTAACATTACTATCTAAAACAAAATAACACAAAGATAAGTAAAACAAATACACAAGTTTTATTTCTGCACAATATCAACCTTCCAAATATAAAACAAAATTACAAATGACTTATTGGATAACTCATTTGATAAATATCAGATCTCAGTCATTTTTGTATATAAAAGTACATTAAAATTTGATTGTATCTTTTCATTTTTAACTGTACATGGTAAAAAGAAGGGTGAGTCTAGTCTCCTCTGAAACTAGCTTTCAATCTCCTGATGCACCGAACAAAAACTGAAAGAGAAAATACCAAATTTTCTTTTTTTTTCCTTTTCTTATTTCTCTCCCGGAAAAATGATTAGATTTTGCTTTTGTTTTTGAACATTATTATAGTTCAAGAACTAAGCACCATTTGCATCCTACCCGGGAGTAAGGATGCATTAGAGTTGTGTTAAAGAGCATACTTTATAGGACCAATTTTTCATCGAACCTGTGGTCCTTTATAAACCTATGTTACAAGAACTAATCCTAGTTGGAACTAACAATAAAATTGAACATTATACTAGGTACTGAAAAAGTCCTTTAATTTATGATTAATCTTTGAGAGTTAAAAATTTCTTATCTTTTGTTAAGAGAACTGTGAATGAAAGTTATGAATCTCAAGTTCCTGAGATGGTATCTGTGATGCCTCGGATTGAGGGGAAATTGATTGATTGTATGTTGTGGGTGTGTTTTGTGTCCCATATCAGGCATAAATTGGGGTAATTTGGGCTTTATTAACAACTTTAAAATCCTCAACTGTGATTAGACTAGTCATTTTGGGATACTGTATAGATGCGGTTAGCACATTCCTTTGGATCATTATGAATTGTATTAGAGCTAGCCTAGTAACTGGTAATCCACAGTATGATGATATCATTCTTGTAAGTGGTGGAAGTAGTGGAAATGGGCAACGACGAACACAATAGAATGGATCCCACTGGACAACTGTGTCAGGTTCAGAGTTCGGGTTTATGTTGGTGTTGAGGGTCTTTTTTACACCTTAGACACTAGTCTTGATATTATTAAACAAGTTCTAGAATGTGTTTTTGCTAAGAAAGAAGTTGAGCTTGACGCTTTCGCAGAATGGTCTCCAGAGTCTCATTTTGCCACTATTAGTTTGTGCACAAACATTAAATCCAAAGTTCAGGGAGCGATCTTACAGAATGGGCTTGGGCTTCTCTCCACTTCCTACCAGCAAAGCAGTTGTTCTCCACTTTTTGCAAAAGGAACATTACTCTGGTGTGTATCGAGACCTACTCCACGGTGTGCAAAAGGAACATTATTCTATGCAATGAAACTTTCTCTACAGAAGGATTTGTTCTCTACAATTTTTAAAAGGAACATTGCTCTATTATGGAACGAGACATCCTCCAGTCTACAAAAAGAACATTACTCTCTGTAAAACGAGCCTTTCCCATAGAAGGGTTTGTTCTCCACTTTCTGTAGAAGTTTTCGAGGAGTGTACACTATTTCTTATTTTCAAAGAATATAATATTTCAATAAATGTACAAAAAATCTGTAGATTTAACGTACATAAATTTTTAAAGAATTTTCAAAATTCTGCGCATTCAAGGAATACAATTTTTCAAAGAATTTACATTATTCTATATGTTTAAAGTACAAAATTTTACACATTCAATGTACACATTTTTTCGAAGAATGTACACAATTTTTTGGACTCAACGTACACAAGTTGTAGAAGAGTGCACATGTTCCTTATTTTCAAGGTACACAATATTTCAATAAATGTACAAAAATCTGTATATTCAACGTATGCAATTTTTGAAAGAAAGTTCAAAATTCTTTGCATTCAACAAACACAAATTGTCAAAGAATTTACATTATTTTGTATGTTCAAAGTACGCAATTTTTTAAAGATCATACATAATTATGCACATTTAGGGTACGCAATTTTTCAAAAAATATACATAATTCTTTAGACTCAACATACACAAGTTATCGAAAAGCGTATACTCTATGCTTTCTTTTTTTTCAATACACAATATTTCAACAAACGCACAAAAAAACTATAAATTCAACGCACACAAATTTTCTAAGAATGTTTGAAATTTTGCACTTTCAACAAACATAATTTCACAAAGAATATACATAATTCTCTACGTTCAAAGTATACAATTTGTTGAAGAATGTACACCATTCAGCACATTCAAAGTATATAATTTTTCAAAAAACGCACACAATTCATTGTACTCAACCTACACAAGTTGTCAAAGAATGTACACTATTCTTATTTTTCAACATACACAATATTTTAACAAATGTACAAAAAAAAAACAAAAACAAACAAAAAAACAGATTTGACATACACAAATTTTCAAAGAATGTTCAAAATTTTGAGCATTCAACGAACACAATTCCTTAAAAAATTTACATAATTTTGTATATTCAATGTATGAATTTTTTGAAGATCATTCACAATTCTGCACATTCAACTTACACAATTTGAATTGATGAGAGTCCTTGTTTTCTAGAACAAGCTCTTATCCTTGATGTATCTTTTACTAATTAATGAAGTTGTTTGTTTTCAATAAATTTTATTTTTTTTTTTAAATCCTAAATATCTAATGAATGATTATCAGTATACCACGTAGACCAATGATTTTTGAAGTGCCATAAATAGCAACAACAAAAAGTACAGGAGGCCTATGCAAAGATTTGTTTTAAAGTACCTATATAGCATTAACGGGGTCTGTCTGTTAAGCTTAAGCATCATCATGGACAATACGTTGCAGCAAGATAATGCAGTAAATGAGTTTTAGACGGACAACCAGGTCTATTATCTTTCAATCTATGTATCTTAAGATATTTACAAGTCAAAAGGCAATTACAGAACAAGATAGAAACTTTTCCTTTCCAAACTGTCCATTGCATACGGAATACATAATCCAACAAACACTAATGATTTGGACTAACCAAAATTAAACTGTGAATTTTAATTTACAAGTTGACATGTTGTATAAATTTCATTTAGTATCACGGGTTTGATGTGTTTCGAGATTCAAGTTTGGAGTCGGTCCCACGCCTGTATAAAGAACCTATGTCTGGAACTTCAGCATGTGAAGATGCCACTGAGGTAAGAGGCTGGAAGTTGGTATTCCCTATAAACCAGAAGAGAGCCCATTTTAAATTGCAGAGGGTGTACTTGAGAGCTTTGGTCCAGTTTTCCTGCTTGTTGAAGCTTTGCGTGATGGAATACGTTCCAACTTTGTCATTCTCAATCCTGCAAATTAGCCCATAATGATTATAGAGGCATGTAGAAAACAAAAGCATTAACAATCTTAATCCATAATTACACATGAAAAGTGCCTCAACATGCATAACAGAATAATTTCTAGTTGAAGAATATTATCTATCTGCAAATTTTCTATACCTTTCTCCCCCAGAAATCATTCTCAACTTTTCTCAAGCTATGCACACGTTTCTTTTCAGGTTTTTCTTCTTCTTGGTGGGTAAGTAAAAATTTATTAAGAAAGCCCTAAATAGGAGCACAGGACAATGCATGGGAAGTATACAAGAGATACACCTACCTTGTCAGCGTTTTCTATCATCAATTCCCAATTACTTTTTTGTTAAGTATAATCAATTCCCAATTATATGACAAAAAAATCTCAATCAATCTGAATTTTTCCACTATCATGCATTGTTTATTTCAAATCCAATACTACAATGGCAGAGAGGAAGTTCCTGAGAAAAGATGTTACTGCATTACAGTTTTTCCACACCCAACTAATTTAAACCATGACAAACTGTCATTTTCACACATTACTGTACAAGCAAAAGAAGTGAGCAAACTACTTTGCATACAAAATGCAAGACTTTTTATAATTCCATAGTTAAATGGAGGGGGGAATTCAAACCATGGATGTCTTTGTTGGAAACACTAAGCGGTGCCAATTGTATTACAAGACTCCTGGCAATACAAGATACATTTACTAAACTCACGATTTAGACAAAAAATGGTAAATGTAAAACAACTTTTCCAGAAGATATTAGTTTCCCATTCGATTGAAAACCAGCAATTAGCTCTCACCTGAGAGTATGGCTTGTGCTGTGCGCTTACCTTTAGAGACAATCAATGAGTAGTAACCAGTAACTTAGAATCAACTAAGCAAAAAGGTAATATAAAAGATGATGAATTCTTAATATTAAAAAGTTCAGCTACAGACAGAGAGATATTGCATGCTAAATGCAAGATGCAAACAGTTTTGTCAAGCAAAAAAAAAAAGGGTTTAGAGAGGGCTATCCAGTGACCCGGACCAACCGACCCGCCCGCTCAAACCGTAGGTCTACGGGCAGTTCCGAAATCAGTCAATGGTCGGTCACAAGTTGGCAATAAAAATAACCGAATAATTGTGTTCGGATTCAGGTTTACAAAATTTTCACCCAAATAACCCGAACCAATCAAATTATTTATATAAACTTACAAAAAAAAAAAAGATGATTTGACATGCCATATGATCTAATTTGGTCTGTTCCCTACAAATTA
This sequence comes from Quercus suber, assembly GCF_002906115.3. NCBI lineage: Eukaryota > Viridiplantae > Streptophyta > Magnoliopsida > Fagales > Fagaceae > Quercus > Quercus suber. The sequence continues at coordinate 248,903 of NW_027069888.1, forward strand.
TGAGCAGCCTGTTTAAGGGTTGGCATATGGGAAAATCCTATGGTAGGTAGCTTTGTGGAATTCAAGTCTCATTTGGTGGATTAAAAGTTGGTTTGTTCCCCTCGTACAATATGAAATATTGGGTTTGATAAAATTATCTACATTCAACCAAGCTTTATTAGGTAAATGGTTGTGGTGTTATGGTGAGGAAGGAAATCACTTCTTGAGACGTATTTGGGGAAGTATGGGTTAGTGGACAAATCTAGTGAGGTGACCTCATGGCCCATGGGTGAAGTTTAATTCATAGCATGAGGGTTGGTTGGAAGAGGTTTTTGGGTTTCATAACATATGTGGTAGGGGATGGAAGAAGGGTGCACTTCTGCCATGATGTGTGGTGTGGGGACATTGCCCTCAAGGAGTTATTTCCTGATATATTTTTAATCATTAAAGATAAAAAAAAGCTTCTGTGTATTCTTATTTGAGTTTTTCAGTGGGCAGGATGAGTCAATCCTGAAAGCCTAAATTTATTTGGAAAAGGATCCTCTCTGTTTGCTTTGAAAGGGAGAGAGTCCATTTTATTGATAAAGATTTAGCAATATACAAATCTAAAGATGAACACAGGGTCACTTTTCTTTAAATTCAGTTATCATTACTTCTTTGGTGGTATGATATTTTAAATAACATGGCACATATACACCTTTAGTTGCATGGAAACTGAATCCTTTATAATAGAATCTGTGAACTCATTTCTTGATATGTTGTAAGCTGAAACTTGGAGTTAAATTTGATGGTATAATTTTGAGACATTAAGAGGTTGTAATGCTGTGCAATTTCCTTGGAGGAGTATTTGGGTAGCAAAGTCCTTAGGAAAATTTCCATTTTTTGTCTGGACAGCTGCTTTGAAATAAATTTTAATAATGGATAATCTAATTAAAAAGAACCTTATCATGATAGACTAGTGTTGCATGCACAAGTGTAGTGGTGAGATGGATAGTTCAGAGAGTGAAATAATTACACATTAAGTTGCTACTCATGAAGTTATTTTTTTAGTTTTACAGTCTTTGTATGAGTAGTCTATTGGTATTGGCAGAGTTTCTTATCTTATTTTGTGGACAATATTGATAGTTTTTAGTTTTTAATTCTTATATATATGCTTCTATCTATGGATGTCCTTTCTATTGATTTTTTCTTAATAAAAAAAGATGCGTAGACCATGTATGTGATTAACCATTCACATTTCTGTTTCATATTGTTTATTTGTTTGTTGTTTTAAACGATGAGTATTTCTTAGGTTTGGTCCTGTGAACTTGTTTTGGAGCACTCGCTATGACAAAGCAATGACATTGTTTGTCACATGCCTCAAGGACTTTGCTGAGTTTGCACGTTTAAGGGATATGGAAAACAACATACCTCCTGACAAACAATTCAAATTGCCCTATAAGTAAGTTTTCTTATCTTTATGGACAATATTCCATTTATATGTCTTTGTATGTATAGTTGTGAAGATATCTTTATAAATTCATCCAGAAGAGAGGAGAGTGACCTTCATATTTAATGTTCTTATTTTCTGCGTTGCTTGCTTTTATACTGAGTCTAGGTTTTGTGGAGGTTAGTAGTTGGGAGAGTTTGGCATGTGTATGACACTAGTGTTTCTCTTAGGGCTGTCCAGTGACCTGGACCAACTGACCTGCCCGCCTGAACCCGCCTAAACTGAAGGTCCACAGGCGGTTCTGAAATCAGTCAGTGGTCGGTCACGGGTTGGCAATAAAAATAACTGAATAATTCGGTTCGGATTTGGGTTTACAAAAATTTCACCCGAATAACCCGAACCGATCGAATTATTTATATAAACTTACAAAAAAAGATGATTTGACATGCCCAGATTGCCAGCCCACGCGTTTGGTATTAGAACTGTTGATTTGAAATTGGGTAATTGTGCCACTACAATTAGTCAAATTGTGCTCAGCTTCCACTCTCATCAACACCATTGATTTTGAACTTTATTTTGAGATTAACCGTTGATCTCAAATTAAAGTTTAAAGTCAACGGTGTTGATGAGAGTGGAAGCTGAGCACGATTTGACTAATTGCAGTGGCACAATTAGCCAATTTCAAATCAACAGTTATAATACAAAACGCGTTTTGGTATTAGATTGAGAGAGGGGAAACATGTATGTGTATAATCCCATCAGACATCAGTAGACAACAGTTACTTTTTCCACACAAATTCCCAACATACAAATCAACCGTTAATCTCAAATTAAAGTTCAAAATCAACGGTGTTGATGAGAGTGGAAGCTGAGCACGATTTGACTAATTGCAATGGCACAATTACCCAATTTTGAATCAACAGTTATAATACAAAATGAAGACCTAATTTAACGGTGAGAATTTCATATCAAAGATTAGATATCTAAACGGTAACGAATCACAAGAAGATCACGTGCAACAAGGTATCTAATTACCGTTTAGATATCTAATCTTTGATATGAAATTCTCACCGTTAAATTAGGTCTTCTTTTTGTATTATAACTGTTGATTCGAAATTGGGTAATTGTGCCATTGCAATTAGTCAAATCGTGCTCAGCTTCCACTCTTATCAACACCGTTGATTTTGAACTTTAATTTGAGATTAACAGTTGATTTGTATGTTGGGAATTTGTGTGGAAAAGGTAACTGTTGTCTACTGATGTCTGATGGGATTATACACAAATGTTTCCCCTCTCTCAGTCTAATACCAAAATGCGCGGGCTGGCTGTTTGGGCATGTCAAATCATCTTTTTTTTTTTNGGGTGGGGGGATATGATCTAATTTGGTCTGTTCCCTACAAATTATGAGCAGCCTGTTTAAGGGTTGGCATATGGGAAAATCCTATGTAGGCAGTAGCTTTGTGGAATTCAAGTCTCATTTGGTGGATTAAAAGTTGGTTTGTTCCCTCGTACAATATGAAATATTGGGTTTGATAAAATTATCTACATTCAACCAAGCTTTATTAGGTAAATGGTTGTGGTGTTATGGTGAGGAAGGAAATCACTTCTTGAGACGTATTTGGGGAAGTATGGGTTAGTGGACAAATCTAGTGAGGTGACCTCATGGCCCATGGGTGAAGTTTAATTCATAGCATGAGGGTTGGTTGGAAGAGGTTTTTGGGTTTCATAACATATGTGGTAGGGGATGGAAGAAGGGTGCACTTCTGCCATGATGTGTGGTGTGGGGACATTGCCCTCAAGGAGTTATTTCCTGATATATTTTTAATCATTAAAGATAAAAAAAAGCTTCTGTGTATTCTTATTTGAGTTTTTCAGTGGGCAGGATGAGTCAATCCTGAAAGCCTAAATTTATTTGGAAAAGGATCCTCTCTGTTTGCTTTGAAAGGGAGAGAGTCCATTTTATTGATAAAGATTTAGCAATATACAAATCTAAAGATGAACACAGGGATCACTTTTCTTTAAATTCAGTTATCATTACTTCTTTGGTGGTATGATATTTTAAATAACATGGCACATATACACCTTTAGTTGCATGGAAACTGAATCCTTTATAATAGAATCTGTGAACTCATTTCTTGATATGTTGTAAGCTGAAACTTGGAGTTAAATTTGATGGTATTATTTTGAGACATTAAGAGGTTGTAATGCTGTGCAATTTCCTTGGAGGAGTATTTGGGTAGCAAAGTCCTTAGGAAAATTTCCATTTTTTGTCTGGACAGCTGCTTTGAAATAAATTTTAATAATGGATAATCTAATTAAAAAGAACCTTATCATGATAGACTAGTGTTGCATGCACAAGTGTAGTGGTGAGATGGATAGTTCAGAGAGTGAAATAATTACACATTAAGTTCTACTCATGAAGTTATTTTTTTAGTTTTACAGTCTTTGTATGAGTAGTCTATTGGTATTGGCAGAGTTTCTTATCTTATTTTGTGGACAATATTGATAGTTTTTAGTTTTTAATTCTTATATATACTGCTTCTATCTATGGATGTCCTTTCTATTGATTTTTTCTTAATAAAAAAAGATGCGTAGACCATGTATGTGATTAACCTATTCACATTTCTGTTTCATATTGTTTATTTGTTTGTTGTTTTAACGATGAGTATTTCTTAGGTTTGGTCCTGTGAACTTGTTTTGGAGCACTCGCTATGACAAAGCAATGACATTGTTTGTCACATGCCTCAAGGACTTTGCTGAGTTTGCACGTTTAAGGGATATGGAAAACAACATACCTCCTGACAAACAATTCAAATTGCCCTATAAGTAAGTTTTCTTATCTTTATGGACAATATTCCATTTATATGTCTTTGTATGTATAGTTGTGAAGATATCTTTATAAATTCATCCAGAAGAGAGGAGAGTGACCTTCATATTTAATGTTCTTATTTTCTGCGTTGCTTGCTTTTATACTGAGTCTAGGTTTTGTGGAGGTTAGTAGTTGGGAGAGTTTGGCATCCCCCCCCCCAACTCCTTGGACCATGCACAGCAGGTTACTGATGCCCATGCTCTTTTCATTTTATATTGCACTTAGTTGATCATTTTAAATCAGCTCAGTAAATTCCGGTTCAGTATCAACTATCAAGAGAGTAGTCTACACTTACAGCTCATAAGTATTGTTGTTGCTGTCCATAATTCGAGGGTAGCTCCCCATAGGAATAATTTTTATTCGATATCTAAAGATAAAAGAATTAAGGATACAACACTTATCATTTTAGAGACAATCTTGGCCGAACAATGCAGAATATAAGACAATGTAGAATGCATGAATTAATTAGAGTTTGTGGAGTCCACTAGTCCAACAGAATAGATTCCCTCATTCTACAGAAGCTTATGGAGGATTGCCTCAATAGGAACAAGGCATTTCCTAGAGAGATTATGACTTATAATTAAAAATGAAAATTAAATGCTATGCACTTTACATTCTCTAAATTTGGGGCTGCTTCAAAATCAGTTAGGGGACTTTTAAAACTTGCAGTTGACACCCTCAACTGTTAAAATGATGTCAATATGCTCCTTCCATTATGGTCTGTTGGATTTTTCACCATTAACCCGCTAAAAAATGCCTTTCTATTTCTTTGTCCAAAATGTCTTTTTTGTGTGAGTATCGGCAAGATTATAATGGATGTTAACATAAGGGGCACATTGATACTGTTGCAACTTGAGGCTGTAAAATGCAAGTTTTCATAGTTAAGGGACCAATTTGAAAGCTAGGAAGCACCTACACGAATACCGGAAAGGGTATGGGTACAGGTACGGTATGATGACACAGCAATTTTTGAAAAAGTAGGACACAAGTTAGAATCTTTTATTTTTTTTATTTATTTATTTATTTTTTTTATGAGTAATAAAAATCTTTTACATTTTTTCCCTTTGTAATACCCAATTTTTAGTAAGTTTTTCCAAAACCTTGAGCCAAATAAAGCATGTATGTACATATATTATATCTCATATATTGCTAACTATAAATATCATCATTTTAAACATATAGAATTAAGAAATAAAGATGCTCAATTATAACAACTTCAAAAATAAATAAATCCATAGATTTTGTTGATAAAGGATACTGAAACTTTGGCCGGAAATATTGGCACATTGTATGGAGAAGAAGACAAGCTTGGCCCCAAGCAGCATTTATCTCATCCCACTCAACCTATATGATCCCAGAACACGGTAAAAATCATAAGCAAATCATAATTATCAAAGTGTGAGAAAGAAAAGAATTATAAAAGGAGAAATTCAGTTAAGTTATAAACTACTAAGAATAAAGGAAAAGGTAAAATTAAAAGCCATCAAATTCCAAGAGCAGCACACTTTTATATTTTTTTGGAATTCTATAAGTATCAAGAGCAATACACAACTTATGAGGCAAGCAACATCAATAAGGAGAAATAATACAGAAATAAATCCAAGGTTACCCACATACCACATGTATCTTTACAGATTATGACCCATGTCAGGTATCCCAAATATGAGGTAACAAAGTTGTCCTTAGGCCACTTGCCATATTTTCATCTCAGCAGATATAATATTTGTTGAGTGGATACTTATCAAATCTGCTAAACTTCTAACACCTATGATATTTCTTGGTTACTACCAACCCCAAGTATGAGATTTAAGCTTTATTAAGTTGAATGATTAGCATTATGTGACTTGTATTCAATACTACCTTCCATTAAGTTGCATATTGCACAGGGAACATGAGAGAGAGAGAGAGAGAGAGAGAGAGAGAGAGAGAGAGAGAAATTTAAAGTAAGCAGCTTTACACCCCAGGTGAGACAACACAATATGTGTTTGTCCTGAAGGTTATTGATTATGGTAGGCAAACAACGAAGGTAGATGATGGACAAACTTTCAATTAACTCATATAAAAAAATAGATGTAATAAAGTTTGCTTACCGGAACTTTAGGAAGTCGTCCAAGTCGAAAATTGTTAATGTACCAAATTCTCCTTCTTGACAGATGGGGAATGCATCATTAAGCACATTAGTTCGCTTCAACAGCTCCAAATGTGCTTGGGAGACCTCAATTTTTGCTAGAACTGCATCTCTCTCTTCCTGTTGACCAAAACAATTTTGTTCTCAGGAAATATCATATTAAAGGCAGCGAAAGTTCAGGTTTTAAATAGATAGAAAAAAGACATCATCCAATTATAGGAGAATAGGACAATAAATGAGTTACAATAGAAAACGGAAGTTGATTACAACATTAAACTAAAATAGTCTTGCAAAGGTCAAAATAACTGTTTGATTTAGTACTATGAACATATCCAGTTTTTACAAGCAAATATAAAAAAAAAAAAAAAAATTAAAACAAAATCTCGTGCTCATTTTTATTTTATCATGGAACATATGAGAAAAATGATTTCACCAAGCATTATGAGGAGAAGAAACTAACCGCTCCTCTAATTCCTTAAAGCGGCCAGATTTTAACTCCAGCTCCTTCAGTTCAGCATTAACTTCAGCATTCTGTTTCTCTGTTTCTTCAATTGCTGCTTCGAGCTTTCTCTCTTCTTCCTCAATCTTAAACACCAAACAAAAATAATTGAATGACCATTTTGACCACAATATTCTATAAAATCTGGCATCTAATAAGCATATATAAATTAATGTAAGATGTCAAAGTGCATTTACACTCCTTTTTAAAACATTCGCTTTATTAGTAATTTCATCTTGTAAAATTGCAGACCCACTAGTATCCTGGTCACATTGATCTAATATACCTTCAAAAAGTACAACGCAGGCATAAAACTACAAATGTGGAAAGTTTTTAAGACATAAAATAATTAACAGACCATTGCTTTCCTTATTTGAAGATAAATAGCTCCTTGCCCCCCTTTTTGTGCAATAGGTAAAATTAACCAAAAAATAATGAAAACAAAGAATCATTGAGCACTTTGTTTACTTCAACAATTAAAAAATCTTTCCAACATGTGAGATCTAACACCCTTTCCCCACCCTCCCAAAGGATAAACATTGTTGTAGCACTTATGATAGCATTAGCACTCGAATGTCTTTTAGATACCAGTGTGGATCAACAAATTTCATCACTAAATTCAATACTCACACAGACATGAAGGTAAATTATTTAAAAAAGACGCTGACTAACTTCCTATAAATCAAAAGCAAGAGCATGTCCAACAAAGTGATTAATGGATTAGAGCCAGTTGCTGAGTAAGCACCTTTAATTTCTCCTTAAGAAAATCAGCCTCACTAAGAACATCACGTGGCTCTCCCTCCAAGCGCCTAAGACATGCCTCATATGCTTCGATGTCCCTGTTCACATCTTCAACCTCCTTGTCAAGTTTGTCAGACAACACTCTCATGCATTCAAGACATAAAGGTTGCTCAACCTGTAAATATGAACATGGAGTCAAATTTTCAAAGCAACATTAAAATTTACATCCGAGTTCCTCTGCAATAAGCATACCTGGGTCTGAGTTGTGGCAATCTCAAATGCACGTTTGAGCATAGTAATAGTATTATACACAACCACAAATGACTCCTCCATTGTCTTCCCAGGCTGGCTAATATCCGGCTGGACAGGTCCAGCCCCAGCCCGAGGACGAGGAGGAATCCCTTGTAGCTGCTGCTGGGGTTTTTGCTTTGATAACACAACAAAAGAGTTGTCCATCCGCGTCGAACCTAACACACTATTGGCCCCATGAATTGAAGACCCCTGCATTCCTACACATCCTCATTGCCGAAAACCACATACCATACTTATCAACAAACCAACCAAACAAACCATATCACTTTTCAAGCAAAATCATATAATATTAATGTGAAACACAAATACTATAATCAATTTTAAAAAACACATAAGGCTGATTTTCTTTTCTTTTCTTTTTTTTGTACAAATCCCAGATGCTAATAATTACTCGAAATAAGAAGCTAAGGAAAAAAAAGGAGTTGTGAGTTGAGTTACTCAAAAGGGTCTCATATCAAAATCTGCAAGAAAATAAAAAAGAGAATGAAATTGCGAAATTTGATTGGTTACCGGAGCGAGAGGAATAGTCGTTGAAGAATTTGTCGGCGTAGGAATCGACGCCGACGACGCAGAGAGAGTGGCGGCAGTTCTGGCAGACCCATCGGGGCAGATTGGGATCCACGGGTAGGCTCCGACTCTTATCCCCCATGCTTTGCTTCTCCTTTATTTGATTCGTTCAATTTCTTTATTTTATATATACACACTATTGAGCCTTGTCTTTTGCTTTGATTTGAAAACCAAACCAAATCCTAATATTTTGTTTTTGCGTGAAAACCCACGTTTTCGCATTGGACTCTCGGAGGTCCAATTCCAATACGAAAACCCAAATTTACCCTTACAATTTTTTCAAAAACCCAAATTTACCCTTTTGCCTGACCACAAAATACAACCCATTTTCAGAAAATCACCGTGTCGCTGGACTCATTTGCCGTTACATTTTTCTTCCGTTGTGAAGTAAAATATTTTACTGAAAATGTTTTCCTTTTACCGTGTTTGGTTGCCAACATGTAAAATGGAAATTTTCCTTCAATCACGAAAAACCCAAACTCAAAATTCTGAACAAATCAAACTCAAATTCTCTAATTTCAGTCAAAGCAGAAATTCTTAACCCGAATTTTAATTTCTCTACAAACTCACCCAATCTCAAATAGGCTACCCAAAAAAAAAAAACTCGCTATTGGTAAAAACCCAGCAAGATTGAAACCCAGCAAACTCAGGTGGTCTTTCACAGTTTTTAGCAAAACAAACCATGCGACTAAAACCCAGTGGTAGAACCCAGATCGACATAGAAACCCGGTGGCAGAAAATGAGATCGGCATCCACAAACAATCCCAAAACCCATATTGAGGAGACAAAACCAGATATCGGCGGTGAGATTGGTGGACTAGATTGACGCTGCAAACTGAGAAATCGAACCTAAGAACTGGTTGCTACGACGATGGTGGAGCCGGTGATGAGTTGCGCCAACGAAATATGGAGGGGGAGAGAAGAACCAAGAGATGGAAGGTGATGAGCCCGAGGGTGAGTGATTGGCTGGGCTGTGGGAGAGAAGAGCTGATAGTGAGAGAGGGAAAGAAAATATCGAGACTGAGAGATGGGGAGCAAGGGATTTGGATCCTCTCCATTTCTCTTTGAGATGAATACTCTCCATTTCATGGACAGGATGTACTCGAAATAAATTAATGGTGTAACTGTGTAAGATATGACATGTAAATGAAAATCCAAAACACTTGCTTCCGGCTGTTTGTTAAAGGAACTTGAGTAATATTCTTTTGTATTTTTTAAAAATATATGTGAGTGAAAAAATGTGTATTGTTGTTTAAAATTAAAAATATGTGTTTAATTATTCAGTTAACCCTTTAGAAAACCCATCCGGTTTGAATATTTCAAAATCTCAGGGGCTGTTTGGTAACTTTGTTCTAATAACGTTATTTGTATTTTTTAGAAATTGTATAGGTGAAAAAGTGTGTGGAAATACGCTTAATGTTGTTTAAAAAACTAAAAAGTGTTGCTTAAACTACCATACCAAACGACCCCAATTTCTCTCTCTTCTCCATTACCCCCCTCTCTCTCTCTCTTAACTTTGCCATCAACGTTGTTATTATGCTGACCACAGGGACGGAGCCAGGACTAGGAATATGGGGGGCCAACTTTGCTGCTGATTGCATGTAGAGCTCTGGCTTTTGATTTTGTTGCTTAACTACTAATGGGTTTTATTTATTTATTTTTGTATGTTTTTGACGTGTGTCTTGCTTCTAAGTAAGGACAAAATTATTTCATTAAATTTTTTTTAAAGGATTAGGCTGTTTGATTTGGGTAAAATTGTTGATTAAGCTTAATTGTTTTTAACTTTACTATTGGTAATTTTGTTGTTTGGCTAATTTTTTTGGGCTTGTATATTATGTTTAGATTTTAGATCAAATTTTATTTTTTATGGCATTTAAAAGGAGGAAAATGCTAAAGCTACAAAATTTTTTTACAAATTACTAATGTGGTGAGTAATTATTGATAAGTTAAAAAAGTAATGTAAGTGATGAACTTAAATGCGAACCAATAATAATTTACTATGTCAGTAGTTTGTAAAAATGTTGTAGAAAATTTTGTGACTATAGCTGTGGGGCCAGAATATTGGGTGGCCTCGGCCCACTCCAAGCCAGGCCCAAAAGGCCCACGCCGAGGATTCATAAGTGGTCCGAGGATGAAAGCGCGAAGATCGACTCCCGAGGATCATATCCGAGGAGCGCCCGTCCTCGGGCATCCGAGACCTCGGGAGAACACGAGGGCCATCCCACCAGAGGACGCTTTGAATATCCGAGGAGGAGAGGGCCCAATGCCACGCGTCGGCGACAAGAGAATGGCGAAGGAGCAAGCCTGAGGTGAACTGTCACTTCTGCATTGAATGCGCTCACCTAACCCCCCTGGCTACATTAATGGGGATGTAACCCCTTGACAAGGCAGCATCGATCAGGGTGAGCCACTGGAGCACGGATAAGACTTCTGATGGGACGGACGGTCAGAGCAGAGGCCAGTGAATGATCAGCAGAAGGAAGGATATAAGAAAGAGGAGCAAGATAAGAGAAGAGAAGAGGAAGGAACTTGAGGGAGAGGGGTCTCCTCGGACGAGTGCCGAGGAGCTATCTTCAGTTGTAAACTGGGCTCACTCCCCTTCAATGAAGGGAAAATGATTTGTATCCCGTTGCTAGTCTGTTAGGACCTAAACCTTTAACCCACTCTCTAAAAATGTATTGTTGGGGAACCTTTACAAAATGAGTCCCTACAATAGCATTACTAGTAAAAGAATTAATGATATTATTAAGGGCTGCAAAGTGTAATTTTATAGAACAAAATTGCTAAAATTATTACCTATATGATATTTCTATTTAAAAAAAAAAAATTAGGGGGGGCCATTGCCCCCCTTGGTCCAACTATGCCTCCGCCCTGGCTGGCCACATCTCACACCAGCCCAACATTGCCAAACCCACTATCCAGATAGTTTTCTCTCTCTGTCTCTTATTTCTTATTGATAACCTCTGTATGGTTGCTTGAAAAAAGAAGGAAAATAAATTATTATACAGCTATTTTTTATTGATTTCTTCATGCTAATTTTGATCCTTTTTTTTTTTTTAGAGCTTGGGGATTGATTGAAAGAGCGAGGAGAAATGAGGTGGCATACAAATGAAAAGAAAGTGGCTGATTGAATCTTGGTGAGATGTAAGGTTTTGAAACCCGAATCGGACCTTACGGTTCGACCGGGAAAACCTCGAACCGTTCAGCTTTACAATCTGTCTAGGCTGAAGAACCGTTCCATGTAAAAAAAAGCAGGGACCCGCACGGATCGTGATCCGACTGCCCGATTCTGTGAACCGTGACCGGTTTTTGAGGTTCGGACGGTTTCTTTTTGTTTCAACTTTTCCGGTGAATTTTGGCCAGTACACCGGTATGAATTTATGATCAGATCTAAAAGAAATGAAAGAACATGAAGAAGAACAAAGATCGGAAGGAGATTTGATAATTTCAGATCTTGAACAAAGGGATTTGTAAGGAAAAAAAAAAGAACCAGAGATCAAAAAAACACAAACTACATTAGATCAAAAAATAAAAAACAGTCGCCGATCACGCTTACTCAGCAAATAAACAATCTTCACCAAAACAAACTCCACACTTGCTCAACAAATAAATAGTAAACACAAACTACATTAGATAATAAAAAAAAATAAAAATAAAAAATAAAAAACACAAATTACAATAACACGTATTTTCGTCTTCTACCAACATAGTCGCCGATCACGCTTCGTCTTCTGCTACTGTTACTTCTTCTTCTTCTTTCTTCTTTTTTTTTCTTCTCTTTCTTTTTTCCATTGATGGAGCTCTGTAATTTCCTCTTTTTCTCTAGGGTATGTGGTTCTCTTTCTTTCTTTGGACTTACATTACTTTTTTACTCCTTTTGAATTCCTAAGTCCCTGTCCTTCACGTGGCTAACTTGGAAATGATGAAAGACTTTAATTTTTTAATAAAAGCAAAAAAATTTCAGCCATTAGATTTAGATATTTTTTCAGCTGCCCAATGTGATGTAACATGATTGATAGGTGCACTAAATATTTTAAGTATTTTTAAGAGTAATGTAGTATTTTGAAATATGCTACGTCCACAATATTTTTACAATATTTTTATAACAAATTACAAGTGGTTAGTTGTTGTAGGGACTCATTTTGTAAAGGTTCCCCAACAATACATTTTTAGAGAGTGGGTTAAAGGTTTAGGCCCTAACAGACTAGCAACGGGATACAAATCATTTTCCCTTCATTGAAGGGGAGTGAGCCCAGTTTACAACTGAAGATAGCTCTTCGGCACTCGTCCGAGGAGACCCCTCTCCCTCAAGTTCCTTCCTCCTCTCTCTTCCTATCTTGCTCCTCTTTCTTATATCCTTCCTTCTGCTGATCATCCACTGGACTTTACTCTGACCGTCCGTCCCATCAGAGGTCTTATCCGTGCTCCAGTGGCTCACCCTGATCGATGCTGCCCTGTCAAGGGGTTACATCCCCATTAATGCGGTCAAGGGGGTTAGGTGAGCGCATTCAATGCAGAAGTGATAGTTCACCTCAGGCTTGCTCCTTCGTCATTCTCCTGTCGCCGACGCGTGGCACTAGGCCCTCTCCTCCTCGAATATTCAAAGCGTCCTCTGGTGGGATGGCCCTCGTGTTCCCCCGAGGTCTCGGATGCCCGAGGACGGGCGCTCCTCGGATATGATCCTCGGGAGTCGATCTTCGCGCTTTCATCCTCGGACCACTCATGAATCCTCGGCGTGGGCCTTTTGGGCCTGGCTTGGAGTGGGCCGAGGCCGCCCAATATTCTGGCCCCATAATAGCCCCTCAAAATCTTGCTGCACGCATCCTCGAGCGGGGAGAAGGATTTTGACATCCTCGGCCATACCCCTCGTCAGCACTGGGGTCCATTCATCTACCCAAAGCACGTCGCTGACGTTTCGGAGCGCGTAACGTGCCCGTCATTAAATTCAGGCTGCTCTGTGCTCCCCACGTCTAATGAGGCGTTACCAATCCAACGGTGCAGGTTTGTCTCGCATTTATGGGCGGAAAAACCCGCATGGCTCCTCGATTTGGGGTATAAATATCCGTACGAACCGCTTCTTCCTGTTCCTTACTTGTAATCAAGAATTCTCGTGCGTCCTTCCTGAGTTCAGCCACAATCTCATTTACATCTCCAGCACAAAAAGCCTGTCTGAGGAGCTCCTCCTCTTTCTAGTAAGTCGCTCTGTCTCTCTCTGACCTCTCTTTCTCTTCACCCTTTTTTCTACTTCGCCTGTTCTTTCTTAGTTCTTTTAGGCGTCAACTGGGATGGGTAGGTTTAAGAAATACGTCGATACTGCGGAGGCGATGGAGAAATTCATCACCGACCACAGAATTCCCGGCAATGTAGGTCTGAGATATTGTGAGGATGGGGATTGGCGTATACATAGACGGGAGGGCGAGGTGGTAATTCCCATCGTCGCCTTCCTTGAAAGGGGGATGACGATTCCCATGGGACCAGTGATGAAGGACTACCTCACGCACTTCCGGTTGGCCCCTACCTAGTGTGGGATAAACGTCTTTAGGATTTTGGGCTGTGTGGACACTCTGAACGAGAAGATGGGGCTTAGGTTGACCCACCACGACGTGAACTGGTGCTACAACCTTCAGCTTCTCAAGGGCAAGTCTTATTACCTAAAGACAAGGGATGACAGGGTGCGGCTCATCCAGTGCCTCCCTGAGTCCAGCAAGGGGCTGAATGAGGACTTCCTCATCGTGTCAGGGGAGTGGCACGATGGCCTTCACTGCCCAACAACAGAGGGAATACCAGGTGGGGCAGTAGGAGTAGGAGGGGTCTCAAGTTCTTTTGCCCCTTTTTTCATTCCTTTTTCCTTTTGCTAACATGGTGGTGTTTTCCCCTTGCAGACCCGCACGCTTTTGAGCGCCACTTCCATTTAGTCAACCTTGCAGAAAACGCTGAGGGCGTCAGTTTATATGAACGAGGACCACAATCAGGTTAGGGCCGCCCACATAATTTTGGGGTATAAACCTGCCCAGAAGTCGTTTCCAATTCCAAAGCACGTCATCCGAGCCAACGATCCTCGGCTTCAGATGATTACTGTGACCGAAGAAGGATTTTCGTTCCCCGAGGAGCCCTCCGACCAGGAAGCTGTGACGCTAGCCGTCCCCTCCTCTTCCCAACCATTCACTGAGGCCGCCGAGGAAGGTCCAGAGAGGGAAGGGGACGCGTTTGACGTTTTCGCTCAGCTTGATCAGTCCGAGGACCCTCCTAGGGACTTGGGTGATCCTAATTTGACCGAAGCAGACCTCTTTGCTTCAGGAGCCCCTCCTCCGCCGACAATGGGTTATAAGAGGAAGCCCACCACCGATTTGTTGGACCTGATTGAAGGCCAGTCGGGGAAGTCTCAACAGAAACTACCTCCTCCTCCTCCGAAGACTAGGTCGACTTCCGCTCAGCAGAAGCTCCCTCCTCCTCCTTCCCAAACAAGCTCACCCCTTGGGTCCGTGCCTGTCAGCCCCAAGAAGAAGAAGGACAAGGGCAAAAGGCCTAAGGAGGATAAGACGGCGTCCTCGCAGGAGGAGGATACTACTCTGCGGCCGTCCAAGCAGCTTAAAATAGGCGACCAGAGTCAGGAGAGGCAAGTTGTCAATACCACCTCGTCTGAGGCCCAGGCCTGGCTCCCAGCTCCGATGCTCCGCGGGGAGCCCTTGAAGGATAACGCCTCCCTCAGGGACTTCAACGAAGGCGAAGGTGCACGCGTGGCAGATGCACTGGAGAGGAGCCTGCTGCTCCCGACGGACATGGCCAAGCTTAACTCTTTGACGAGCGAGCAGGTCTTCCTCAGCCTCAAGCGATATGTGGGGATGGTAAGGGCTATAACTTTGACTCTTCGCCCACTCTTTTTCTTTTATTGGGCTTATAGCGTATTGGTTATTCTGGCAGGATGTACAGGCTATCTTTAGGCTGGAGGGGGCGGCGAACGACCAGAGGAAGGCCCTCAACCAGGAGCGTGATTGGCGCTTTCAGGCTACCCGGGCTCTGAAGAATTTCGAGGCTGACCTCGCCAAGGCCCGAGCGGATTTGAAGGCGGTGACCAGGGAGCGGGACAGTGCCCTGTCTGGTCTTGAGGGCGCCCAGAACCAGGCCAAGGAGCAGACAAGGCGCCTGGGCGAGGCGGAGGAGCAGCTACAGGTCGCGAGGGATCTGATCGCAGATCTGCGAGCTAAGGTGACAAAGGCCGAGGGAGCCCAGAGGGAGGCAGAATGGGCCAGAGACCAGGCTCGGCGGGCTAAGGACGAGGCTGACTATGGCAGGGAGATGGCCCTGAGTGCCAAGGAGGAGGCTGAGACTACAGCCTACGCTGATGAGGTGGCTGCGGTAGAGGCCCTCTACAAAGCTCAAGTCCCGGGGGTGTGTAGGCGATAATGTTCCCAGGTCTGGGCTGAGGCCCTCAAACATGCTGGGGTGGAGGCCACGTCCGACCTATAGAAGGCAGAGAGCATGTATTACCCCCCTGCAATCCGCGAGGCTGCCCTTGACGGCGCTAAGGCCGGGGAGATTGTTGAAGAGGTAGGGGCTGCTGAACTAGAGGAGCATTCAAGCGAGGAGGTGCCCCAAGAGATAGTGGAGATCCCGTCCGATGATCAAACCTCCACACCCGAGGAAGCAGCTGCTCTCGCCGCACCCTTGCAGGCCGTCCCCTCAAGCCAGGGTTCGGAGGGGTCAGGGGTTGCCCCTGTCCAACCTGAGCAAAAGGAGTAGACTCCCCAGCGTCTCAGCTCGTCCTACTTTCACGTCGTTTTATTTTATTTTGTTGTGCTTCTCCTCTATGTACTGTGGCTCTTGCCATGTAACTTTTACGGACTCATTATTGTACTGCGAATTTAATTTCCCTTTCTATTTATTTCAATTACTTATTTGTGTACATGCTGCCTGCTTTTCCTCTTTTTCTTTGATCTGCACGATTTTAGCTTGAATTGTATGTCGACCAATTGTGCCAGTACCGATGATAAGGAGAGAGAACGTATGCATGGGCAGCCCTCTTACGTCTCAAGGGCTAGGCAGGGCTTGATCTTTTCCCAACTTGGGATATTTTGTAGTTAGTCTCCCTATAGGCCTGAGTCTGAGGACCATGCAATACCTTGGTTCAGTCTAGTACCCAGGTATAGCTGAGCGGCTAGTTTCCCCATAGGCTTGAGTCCGAGGACCATGCAATGCCCTAGTTCTGTCTAACGCTTCCATTTCTCTGCAAGTATCTAGTTTTTCCATAGGTTTGAGTCTGAGGACCATGCAATACCTTGGTTCTGTCTAGTACCCAGGTAGAGTTGAGTGATTAGTTTCCCCATAGGCTTGAGTTCGAGGACCATGCAATGCCTTGATTCTGTCTAACACTTCCATTTCTTTGTAAGTATCTAGTTTCCCCATAGGTTTGAGTCCGAGGACCATGCAATACCTTGGTTCTGTCTGGTACCCAGGTAGAGTTGAGTGATAAGTTTCCCCATAGGCTTGAGTCTGAGGACCATGCAATGCTTTGGTTCCGTCTAACACTTCCATTTCTCTGTAAGTATCTAGTTTCCTCATAGGTTTGAGTCCGAGGACCATGCAATACCTTGGTTCTGTCTAGTACCCAGGTATAGCTGAGCGGTTAGTTTCCCCATAGGCTTGAGTCCGAGGACCATGCAATGCCTTGGTTCTGTCTAACGCTTCCATTTCTCTGTAAGTATCTAGTTTCCCCATAGGTTTGAGTCCGAGGACCATGCAATACCTTGGTTCTGTCTAGTACCCAGGTATAGCTGAGCGGTTAGTTTCCCCATAGGCTTGAGTCCGAGGACCATGCAATGCCTTGGTTCTGTCTAACGCTTCCATTTCTCTGTAAGTATCTAGTTTCCCCATAGGTTTGAGTCCGAGGACCATGCAATACCTTGGTTCTGTCTAGTACCCAGGTATAGCTGAGCGGTTAGTTTCCCCATAGGCTTGAGTCCGAGGACCATGCAATGCCCTGGTTCTGTCTAACACTTCCATTTCTCTGTAAGTATCTAGTTTCCCCATAGGTTTGAGTCCGAGGACCATGCAATACCTTGGTTCTGTCTAGTACCCAGGTAGAGTTGAGTGATTAGTTTCCCCATAGGCTTGAGTCAGAGGACCATGCAATGCCTTGGTTCTATCTAACACTTCCATTTCTCTGTAAGTACCTAGTTTCTCCATAGGTTTGAGTCCGAGGACCATGCAATACCTTGGTTCTGTCTAGTACCCAGGTAGAGTTGAGTGATTAGTTTCCCCATAGGCTTGAGTCCGAGGACCATGCAATGCCTTGGTTCTGTCTACCACTTCCATTTCTCTGTATGAAGGGGTTTGTCCTCGGACCGCTTTATTGGAGACGATTCCTCCTTGTGTCGGACTATGATCTTACATGTGGCGTTGACCTCGCCTCTAGCTCGAGTCCCCATCTTTTTCATTTATGAGGCGTCCCTTAACCGTTCGCGCTCCGCGCTTGACATTTCGGTGCGCGAGCCGCACTTTCATTAATATCCTCGTGAATTGACACAAATCCAGCGGTCTACGGTCCTCTTGGAATTTGGTAGCTTCGTGATTAGCACTGCTGATGATTCTCTTTTCGAGTCCTTCCATTCTCCAAGCCCCTTTAATAACGCCGCTAGAATTGTGATCGGAGTTGGTAGATATGGGGCTGCTTTGGGCGGGTGTGAGGACATCCGCGCCAAGAGCCGTTGTAACCGCAGCCCCCACTGGGCTTCCGGCGCAGCAGAGTCTAGGCATAACACTGATAGTGCCAGGCACGGTGGCCAGGAATGATGTCGCTAAAGTACCTCATGTTTCTCCCCGGAGCGTACCCCTGCCGAAGGAGATGCGCGAACTCATGTCATGGCTGGTGCCCGAGTGTTGCTGTCTCCAACGGCCAACGCTCGTGAGGATTGAAGAGAATTAAGAGAACATCACGGAGGAGGGCTTCCCGGAGCACCTGCGTCTGCTCCTCTCTTTGTTCAAGCTTCGCCGCACCGGACAAGGAGTTGTTGGTGGCCTTGAAGCAAGCCAGCCTCAGCCCCCTTTCCTTTAGCTAGTTTTAGGATAGGCCCACCTGGGCCTCTGTTTGTAGAATTAGCTTGTAGGAGTAGTTTTAATACACGCCTACCTGAGCCTCTGTTTGTACATTGTACCCCTTTGATTTAATAAAGTAACATGGAGTTCATTTTCGTTTTTGCTGGATCTTCTTTTTCGGACTTTTTATTTTTTTGCAATGTTTGTCTGGTAGTTTTTTTTTTTTTTTTTGATACATCACCGCCAACCTTCTGTAGAATAACTACTTAGAACGATCGCCCGTTGCGCCGGCCAGCGCACTAATCCTTCCCACAGACGGTGCCAATTGTAGGGACTCATTTTGTAAAGGTTCCCCAACAATACATTTTTAGAGAGTGGGTTAAAGGTATAGGCCCTAACAGACTAGCAACGGGATACAAATCATTTTCCCTTTATTGAAGGGGAGTGAGCCCAGTTTACAACTGAAGATAGCTCCTCGGCACTCGTCCGAGGAGACCCCTCTCCCTCAAGTTCCTTCCTTCTCTCTCTTCTTATCTTGCTCCTCTTTCTTATATCCTTCCTTCTGCTGATCATCCACTGGCCTCTGCTCTGACCGTCCGTCCTATCAGAGGTCTTATCCATGCTCCAGTGGCTCACCCTGATCGATGCTGCCCTGTCAAGAGGTTACATCCCCATTAATGCGGCCAGGGGGGTTAGGTGAGCGCATTCAATGCAGAAGTGACAGTTCACCTCAAGCTTGCTCCTTCGCCGTTCTCCTGTCGCCGACGCGTGGCACTGGGCCCTCTCCTCCTCGGATATTCAAAGCGTCCTCTGGTGGGATGGCCCTCGTGTTCCCCCGAGGTCTCGGATGCCCGAGGATGGGCGCTCCTCGGATATGATCATCAGGAGTCGATTTTTGCGCTTTCATCCTCGGACCACTCATGAATCTTCGGCGTGGGCCTTTTGGGCCTGGCTTGGAATGGGCCGAGGCCGCCCAATATTCTGGCCCCACAGTTGTTATTGGTTCAAATTTGAAACTAACACTAAGATTATTTTTTTGCCCCAACGATAACAATCAGTAACAACCTGCCACTTAAGATTTGTTGTAAAAATATTATGAGCATATTATTTCTCTAATATTTTACACAGTTTTTTGCTATAATTTGACACAAGCCAAAGTGTGAGTAATGAAAAAAAAAATTTATGGGTTTACATCTATACCACTCACATCTCATCACGTGGCAAATTGTGGCAAAATTTGTATAAAATGTTATATTCCTATTATTGCTCTAATTTTAATTAATATTTACAATTAAGCATATAATAATTATTAAATAATTCATTCTCAAAAAAAAAATTATTAAAAAATTATTTCAATTTAAAATTTTTTTAGTGAGTCTCTCTCTTCTTTTTTTTTTTAATCTTAAAGTGAAGTTAAGTTTAGGATTTTGAGATGGTAATTGCTAAGGTTTTAAGGAGAGAAGAGAGAGTCCGACCAGGAGTCTCTCTCTTTTTTCTTAATCCTAAAGTTTTTTTTTTTTTTGGTAAGTCCTTTTTTTTTTTAATAAAATTCTAACGTGTTATGTGAGGTTTTTTTTTTTTTTGAAACCTAATTTTTGTAATTATTTAATTTTGGTATTTTTATGCAAAAACGTTATTTTAGGTCTAGGTGATTTATTTCCTTGTTTTTAGGTTCTTTTAATGTTTTTTAGGTCAAATTTGGTTCCTATTATGCTTAGGTATTAATTAAGGCTTATTTTAGAATATATTTCTTGTCTATCAAGTTTTATGGAGCCTTAAATAGGCCTCCAAGTTTGTATACGTTTTTCAATATTATTGATATTAATAAAAATTCAAACTTTTGTCATTTTTTTTTTCTGGTGGATTCTATATAAGATATAAAACTAAAATAAAAAGAATCTAAAATAAAAAGAAAAAGAAAATAGTGATGATGTGGAAAATTGTGAGAGCTTTAGAGGCTTCGGTTTTATATATATATATATATATATATATATATAGATAATAATAATAATAATAATTATTATTATTATTATTACAAGTTTAACTAATCAATATATAAATAAATAAATAGATATTATATTTAAATTTGCTTAGGATTTGATATTTCTTATTTGTCTTGTAAAAGTTATGATATGAAAATATATATTTGAAATATAGATATTTATATTTAATTGGATAATTTTAGTTAAATTTTCTATTTATACTAATTTAATATATTTATTTAGATTAAATTAATTATGACATCATCAGGGTTCGACCTCGGTTCGACTTCAAAAATCTTGAACCTCTCCCTTTTACGGTTCAATAAACGGTCCGGGTCTAAAAACCTTGGTGAGAAGCTGTATTTGCGAGTTAATTCGGAACATAGTAAAATACATTTTAAACCATTTTTTATTCTTTATTAGGAAAACTAATATAACTAAAGGATATGATTATTTTAGGGAATTTATTAAAGTGGACAACAGGCCTTTGAATCTCCATAATATATGTTTTTTTTTTTTTTTTTGGTTGGTTTTGCATCTTGGCGTGCTTGAATCATACATTTACATTGTATCATATCCCTAGCTAACTAGTGCTTGAATTTTAAATGGCCTTTGGGTTGACATGTCAAAATGCTTGTGTGAAGGGGTTTAAAGCATTGAACATTTGGCTTGCTGCATATAAAAGCATAAATATTTATCATCAAAATATCTATTATTAAATGGCTTTTGAGTGCAATTTCTTGTCTTGCTCTGGAGTCTAATGAGTGGATGAACATTATTCCATTCTCTCTTTGAATTCATGTTCTTTTGAAACAGAAGTGTTTGGAATTTTGTTTCGCTTCTTACCTAGTTTCCTTTACGCTAGAAGGTATTTTTAAAAGGAAATAGCGCTTTTGTTCTTATTTTGGTCCATTTTCATGGCTGAGTATGTGGACCACTTTCAGTTTGTCACGGTGTATTTGCAATATGTGTAGAACTTTTAATTTGATGGTATGGATTATTAAGGAATTTTATTGTTTTTTTCTTTTTCTGATGTACATAATGCATATGATTTTTTATTTTTATAGAAAATGAGGTGAAGAATTGAAGTAGCCTAACAGCCCAACTGTAAAAAAAGTTTGAAGAGAAGGTTATAAGTGTTATTCATGAAGTCAAGTGCAAGCTTTGTTATGCAAAGTTTCATGTACCAAATTTTGCTCGTTATCAAGAAAACGTTTTGAATGGTTTTGAAGTATTCCATGCCTCATTGAAGACAATGTATCTTGAACTGAGCAACTTTAAAATTCAATTTTAGTAAAGATTCACATTTGATATATTCTAGCTTTTAGGACAACTTGGAGTCTTGGACTATTATTTGCACATTTTGGATAGTTTTTGTAGTTGGCTTTGGAAGATACTCAAATATGTTGGTACTGACTCATGTATAACAGTGCTGATGCCCTTTTACATTAACATTCAAAGCTCTTAAATCATTGCAACTGGTGCGTACTTGTGTATAACATATTTTTCTATTTTTTTGTTGTTTTAAAGAAACCATAAACCAAAGGAATATGTAACGTTCACATCACTGAATTCATAAGGCATCATCAACAATAAAGTAAATTGCTTCAAGTTGAATAATTGATGGTCCGTTACAATCAAAATTTGATCCAAGAAAGAACAAATTTATTAAAATGTACACTTTGATTACAAATGCCATAATAACAAAAGTTCTACTGAAATAAACACTTTGATAACAATGTCAGACACTTCCACACTCGAAGTGTCTCTTGCTTCTTGACCATACATTCCCTCCACAGTCTACAATTTTCAGTCTTAGCTTGATCACTTTAACTTGTCTTGTGTTATATAGCTTGCCCTAGTATGAAGTCTCTTCATTATTAAGTTTTTTGTACCAAAGCTCTAGAATCCCAGGTTTCTCGACATATGAAATGCAATCGCCTAGAGTACCTTGCACTTTGAGAGTCTTTCCCCTCAAGCTACTGATGATTCAAAATAATGCAGGAAAGTATACCAAGCAAGGATTGATGAAACCTACAAGCAATATCCAACAAATGCCAATCATTCATATTGTAAACTTCTCTATCTTCCAACAGGTTTAACTATTATGATTTAAGTAAAACACTAAGCTTGTATTTTGATGAATGCTCGCAACCAATATTATGTTTTTTGTGGGATTGGGGAGAGAGGAAAGAATAATAAAAATAATTAACAACTGATTAAAAGCCAAAATTGAACATTCACAATATCATACATTTAGTCTACGCATCCTCAAGCCAATGTGATTGACCTTACAATAACAGACAAGGATGTAAGCTTTTTATAAGGTGAATTAGTGCACTCATGCATGCTTACCAAATAAAAATTGTCAAAAATTTTCCCCTAAGTCCTCCCCAAAAGAATAGTAAAAAAAATCGGATTGAAAGTTTGCAAACAACTAACCAAAAATTTAAGATAATTTAATAAATTAGAAGATGAGACACAACAAAGGGAAAAGAGATTACCCTAGCTTACAAAAAATAACTCATGCTTTTCTTATATGTTATCATTTACATGTCTTTTTTCTCCAACTTTTGCAAATTATAAAGATTTTGCATTTTCCAATGATTAATTCTATTTCTTCTCACGCCCTTCCAGTATTAGCTTTGCTTATTGTTTTCCTTTTTCAGATTTTTCATCTTAGTCTCAAGAAACTTGGGTGTGGTATCAAAACAACCCAAAAATCTCATACCTTTTGGAACAAATTCAAATCAAAACAACCATAAACCCCATAAAGCTAAAACACCCACCAGCTGTTTTGTTTTATCCAAAGCTCAACCTACACAGAATCAATAATAAAAAAATAGTAGTATACTTATTTATTTTCTTTGTTTTCCAAGCAACCAAACAGAGCTTATAAATAAGAAATCAGGGAGAGAAAACTTACTAGGTAGTGGGTTCGACGATTTTGGCTAGTGTGAGATGTGGCCAACGAAACAACTATGGCTTGGCACGTTGGTGTTTGTGGCAGCGGCGACGGCAAGGTTGAGAGAGAGCAAAGCATGGCGATGGAGGAGAGAGATTGAGATTTTGAAATATTTAGATAAGATAGGTTTGCTTAGTTAACTCAATGTTTAACAACAGTTGAGTTTTCCCATAGTCAAGTGCTTTAGATTTTAATTGACATGGCACTTTTTACACCCTTGATTTATTTTAGATGCATCCTATCCATGAAATGGACACTCTCCATTTCAAAGAGAAATGGAGAGGATCCAAATCCGAGAGCAAGTGTATTACCTTTGTCTTAAGTGTAAAATATTTTACATAATTTCGCTTTGATTTTACCTATGATTGAAAATATTTTATATTTGACCAATTATTTTACTATAAAAAAATAACTATAAAATGTGAAAATATTTTACTCCCAAAAAAAAAAAAAAAAAACAACTTCAAGTGAGCTCATGAGACCTATAGATACAAGCGGTGTTGAGTTGTTGATTAGGAAATGGGAGTGAGTGAAAACTAGAGAGAAAATCAAGGGGGAAAAAAAAGAGAGAAAAAAATCAAGATAATTCTAGAAAGTGTTAAGCTTATGGGAATATCAAAATTTTCATCTCCAAGCTTCCCAAAAAAAAAAAAAAAACTTCTAGGCATCCAAAATATTCTCTCCAACTCATAATATACCTTCTTAGGACCAGCAAAACTTGACTTCCTCTGTAGTAGTTTACAAATCAAATTTGTCTTTTAAACAAGAAACAAACTTGCCCATCTGTACTCTCAGTCCCCTTTTCAAGCCAAGCTTCTCAAAAATAAATATTTTATTTTTAGTTCTAAACACGAAATTTGATCCAAATCAAATATATACCAGCTAAATCCACCCACGAATTCCATATATACTTTCCAATTAAACCATGGGTCAATCACACCAAAAAGAATTTTTTTTTCCCCATTTTTTAAGAGATTTAAGACTAAATGGAGAGAGAAATGACTGTTTTTGTTGAGTTAAGCCAACCTGACCGAGGTATCACCGCCAAGGAATGACAACAACGACAAATGGTGGTGCGGAGAGAGAGAGAGAGAGAGAGAGAGGGGTGGACCAACAAAGAGAAATGATTGGGGTTTTGTAGGAGTGTGCTCGGTTCGGTTTTTGTCATTTTTTATGGGTATGGCCAACTGAAACCAAATATTTCAATTTGTGAAATTCTCAACTGAAACCGACTGAAATGGCTAGAAATCAATCGGTTTTGGTGTATTTCGGTTTCAGTCGGTTTCGGTCAGTTTTCAATTTTCCAAAGAGAGGGTTATTGAGAAAGAAAGATTTTTTTGCATCAAACGGAGATATTATTGAAAGACAAACATAGAAAAAACATAGATCCTGTTTTCAACACAAAATACAAAGCAACACATTAAAAACCATAAAACACAAACTAAGATTAGTAGCTACAAAGTTTCTTTAAAACAAACATCACGGGATGACACAAAACCCATGGAATCCCAGTTCAAGCACGGGTGATTTGGGATAAGAGAAACAAAATCATGAAGAAGACATACCATAGCAAGAAACGAAGAGAACGAATCGGTGTTGGGAGAAATCAGAAAAATAATATGTATGCGGATATCAAAAAAAGAAAAAGATGCAGGGTATATGTTTGTGAGAGGGAGATAAAATTGGGTCAGGGACTAAGGCGTAGCTAGGGTTATAACTTTTGAGGGCGGCTAGGGTTATAAGTTATATACTAGCCTCTGAGCACGCACTCACGCACGTGTTTAGAGACTCTTCTATTTTTTGGGTAAACTTTAATAATTTGCATAAATTATAATTTGGAATTACGACATTTTCCAATCACAAAATACCTAGGGGTGTATTAAGTATTATGCATTTGCAGGTAAAATAATTTTTCATCACACCCTTAGGTATTTTTGTGATTGGAAAATATAATAATCCCAAAATAAAATGCATGCAAATTATTAACTTAAAAAAATTATTTTTTTGAGTTTGTCGAAATCACTTTTATAAATTGTTAGAGCATTAGTATCCGAGGTGTACAACCCCTCAAATGGCTATTTTAAAGCCCTTAAACACCAAAACACCTCTTTATTCAGGTGTCTATAACTTAGAAAAATTTACGCACCAACTACAATAGAGTTCTATAAGTAAACTATTATTGTAGCAAGTATTATTTATTTTTAATCTTTTTTCTTTTCTCTTTCCTCTTTTCTTTGTCTCTATCTTTGAGTCTCTCTATCTCTTGTCTCTCTCACTATTCTCGACTTTCTACCACCATCAAATTGGGTTGTGGGTGAGATCAAAATTGTGGGTTAGGTGGTTGAAATTGAGCTGCTAACGGTTGGGTTGCAGTGGTGATGATTTTGGGTTTTCATGGTTTGAGATAGTGACGATTTTGGGTTCCAGTCTATGAGGTGGTGGATTGCGATGGTGGGTTGGTTTGGTGTAGTGGTGATTTGTGATGGTGGTGGTGGTGGTAGTAAGTTGCGGTTTTTGATTTGGGATTTCTTGGGGTTTGCTAAGGGTTTAATATAGGTTTGTTGATGGTTGGTACAAATTGATGGTGTGGTGGTGGTGGTGGATTCTCGGTGGATGTGGTTGGTTGGTTTTGATCTTAGTGGTGGTGGCTTGTTTTATTTGAGTGAAAAGAGAAAGAGATGAAAAGGAAGAGAGATAAATTGCTATGGCTGAAGAGAGAGAGACGATGACGAAGAGAATTAGAGAGAGTGAAATGAATAAAAAATTGAATAGTGTTAAGTGTGATATGAAAAATAAGAACTGATATGTTAGGTGAGTTGTAAAATAATGTCTTAGTATCCATTTGGGGACAAAATTATCTAACTTTTTTGTTGAAAGTATATACTTGTACCTTGAAAAAAAGTGAAAAAAGAGTGTTAAAAAAAAAAGTGGAAAAAAGTGAGATTTTAAAAAGATGTTCTTAAAAGTTAAAAGCTAAAAACTGATGCTAAAAGCTGATACCAAATAGACTCTTAAAGTGGATAAAGTAACTTTTTGGGTGTTAAAATAGGTTTTATTTTTTATTTTTTTATTTTATTATAACAAACCCAACTGTGAATGCTCTTATACACTTTTTATCTTTAAAAATAAATGTTTTGATTAGATGAAGAATGAAAAGAAATTAATTAGGATAAATTTAGTATTATACTTGTACTAATATAAGATTTTTTTTTCCTTTCATTTCTTTTAGAAACATTCACACTCACACAAAGGATAGAGAATGAAATTCTAACACAAAATATCACAAACTTCACTCAAAAGTCATGGTAATTTTTAAAGGAACGTAAGACAAGTTATACTGCACACAACGCATTATCTTAAACAATATAAGACATTCTATGTGAAAGTTTTAATATATTAAAATACATAATTATGATTGTGGGGGGAAAAAGCCCAAAGCTACTTAATGGGCCGGAACCCCCTATTAAGGACTATTGTATTTTCGAGGATTAATAGGTGGTTGGGGCGGCCCATCTAAAGCAGGAAGCCCAGAAGCAGAAGGGGAGTGTCGTCCGAAGAGGTCACCATTGGTCCGAAGACGTCTTGCTCCTCGGCTATGATGAGCCTTGATCAAACGAACGTGTGGAAGGTCCGACTAATCTTCCCAACGATCCCAACGGCAATGATAGGTCCTGGGTGGATCCGGAAATGATCAGAACTAAAAAATATCTAAAGGAAAAGCTGTTACCACCGCATTTAATGCGCTGCAACAGCTTTTCTGGCCGCATTTAAGTTTGTCGAAATCACTTTTATAAATTGTTAGAGCATTAGTATCCGAGGTGTACAACCCCTCAAATGGCTATTTTAAAGCCCTTAAACACCAAAACACCTCTTTATTCAGGTGTCTATAACTTAGAAAAATTTACGCACCAACTACAATAGAGTTCTATAAGTAAACTATTATTGTAGCAAGTATTATTTATTTTTAATCTTTTTTCTTTTCTCTTTCCTCTTTTCTTTGTCTCTATCTTTGAGTCTCTCTATCTCTTGTCTCTCTCACTATTCTCTCTACCACCATCAAATTGGGTTGTGGGTGAGATCAAAATTGTGGGTTAGGTGGTTGAAATTGAGCTGCTAACGGTTGGGTTGCAGTGGTGATGATTTTGGGTTTTCATGGTTTGAGATAGTGACGATTTTGGGTTCCAGTCTATGAGGTGGTGGATTGCGATGGTGGGTTGGTTTGGTGTAGTGGTGATTTGTGATGGTGGTGGTGGCAGTAGGTTGCGGTTTTTGATTTGGGATTTCTTGGGGTTTGCTAAGGGTTTAATATAGGTTTGTTGATGGTTGGTACAAATTGATGGTGTGGTGGTGGTGGTGGATTCTCGGTGGTTGTGGTTGGTTGGTTTTGATCTTAGTGGTGGTGGCTTGTTTTATTTGAGTGAAAAGAGAAAGAGATGAAAAGGAAGAGAGATAAATTGCTATGGGTGAAGAGAGAGAGACGATGACGAAGAGAATTAAAGAGAGTGAAATGAATAAAAAATTGAATAGTGTTAAGTGTGATATGAAAAATAAGAACTGATATGTTTGGTGAGTTGTAAAATAATGTCTTAGTATCCATTTGGGGACAAAATTATCTAACTTTTTTGTTGAAAGTATATACTTGTACCTTGAAAAAAAGTGAAAAAAGAGTGTTAAAAAAAAAGTGGAAAAAAGTGAGATTTTAAAAAGATGTTCTTAAAAGTTAAAAGCTAAAAACTGATGCTAAAAGCTGATACCAAATAGACTCTTAAAGTGGATAAAGTAACTTTTTGGGTGTTAAAATAGGTTTTTTTTTTTTCTTTTTTTTTTATATAACAAACCCAACTGTGAATGCTCTTATACACTTTTTATCTTTAAAAATAAATGTTTTGATTAGATGAAGAATGAAAAGAAATTAATTAGGATAAATTTAGTATTATACTTGTACTAATATAAGATTTTTTTTTTTCCTTTCATTTCTTTTAGAAACATTCACACTCACACAAAGGATAGAGAATGAAATTCCAACACAAAATATCACAAACTTCACTCAAAAGTCATGGTAATTTTTAAAGGAACGTAAGACAAGTTATACTGCACACAACGCACTATCTTAAACAATATAAGACATTCTATACTGTGAAAATTTTAATATATTAAAATACATAATTATGATTGTGGGGGGAAAAAGCCCAAAACTACTTAATGGGCCCGGAACCCCCTGTTAAAGACTATTGTATTTCCGAGGATTAATAGGTGGTTGGGGCGGCCCATCTAAAGCAGGAAGCCCAGAAGCAGAAGGGGAGTGTCGTCCGAAGAGGTCACCATTGGTCCGAAGACGTCTTGCTCCTCGGCTATGATGAGCCTTGATCAAACGAACGTGTGGAAAGTCCGACTAATCTTCCCAACGATCCCAACGGCAATGATAGGTCCTGGGTGGATCCGGAAATGATCAGAACTAAAAAAATATCTAAAGGAAAAGCTGCTACCACTGCATTTAATGCGCTGCAACAGTTTTTCTGGCCGCATTTATGTGGAGAAGACCCCTGAACAGTGCAACCTCAGCTACCGCCATTCACAAAGAACTAAAGTAGACACATGACGTGACATGCACTTGAGTAGATGCGTGGATGAAGAACAGGTGGACAATAGAGATGATAGGAAGGGATGCTATATAGAGAAGAAGGGTCCCTGATAATAGGGGATCGGAGAAGAAAAAGAGAAAGAGAGAGAAAAGCTTTACTGTAGCTCTGAATGTTGTAATCACTGTTCATTCAATAAAACGCCTCTTCAGACATTCATTCATGGAGTTATCTAAGCTTCAGTTCATGTTATCATCACTGCACGTAACCTAGCCAACTGTTCTATGCTTCATAACCAACCCAGCTCTTTTGCCCACTCTCTACAAATTCATTGTTCGGGGTTCGTTGGGCCTTTAACCCATATCCTTTGGGCTTGGGCAACAAAAACTGACCCTACAATGATATATAATAAAAATAAATAAAATAAATATTAAATTTTATTTCAAATTACATGAAACTTTTAAGTAATATAATTTCAGTGGAATCAGATTTTTGAATTATTAAAAAATTGGAAAATAAAATAGGCAAAACTTAGATAGAGTATCTTAGATGCAGTACATTAAATTCCTCAATTAAATTCAAACTTATGATTAAATTGACAAATGACATATAAACAATGTTTTGTTTTCCAAAGACAATTAAATTCAATAAAACATTGTGTTTGAATTTAATTAGAGATAAATAAAGTTAATCGGAGAAGCTAATTTTCTGCACATAAAGGTACTATACATCTGTACTTAAGTTTAAGCATGTCTACAACTTGCATAAACTTTTGATTTTTATTTAAAGTAGAATTTTAAAATAACATAAATCATGCAATATAGTATTGTATTAAAAAAGGAAATTTAATAAGACAATTAGAGACCTAAGCATTCATTTATTTTTAAATATTTATCAGTTAAGTTAATTAGAACTTAAATATTTACTAATTAAAAAATATTAAAGAGCACTAATTTATTTTTAAAAAAATAACAAAAGAATTAAAAAACACTAACATTAATGTCCATAAAATTTAAGCATTAACAATAATGAACCAACTTATATATAGCATCTCATCTATATAAAAAAAATAATTTAAAAAGCTTATTATATAGCACACTCATAAATAAAATTAGATTACGTAGTAAGACTTGAAATACAAGGTTTAGTATTAAAATAAAAAGGAATTCAATATTTGTTTGTTTTAAGTTAATTCAAGATTTATTCTTTCTCAAAAAAAAAAATTTATTTTAATAGTAAAAAAAAAAACCAAAAGATTTAGTTTTTATTTTTTCCTCAAGACAAAAAAAAATGTAGGCCCATGGGTAAAACGAACCAGACCCGAGGGCTCAATGCCATTGGTGGTTGCTATAGGTAGACATGGCAAAATAGGTTAAAATTTGCTGACCTAAAAAATACCTGACCCAAACCCGAATTTTTTGACCTGAAGCAAAAAGGGATGACCTATGATCCGAACCAATTTTAATTTTTTTTTTGGTAAAAATAATAATATAATTAAGACAATATTGGTGCACAAGTCAAACTCAATTGGCAATATATAATAGATATTATTATTATTATTATTATTATTAAAAAATCAATTTTTTAACATTTTTTTTTGGATAACGCCATTCAAATATATATATATATATAACATCATTTAGATATAATGGCTTTATGTAAACAATTGAGACATTTACATAATTGCATGCAAATGAATTGAAAGATGAATGGTTGAGTTATTTTGTAATAAGTAAAGATTTTTAGATATCAAATAACAAAGTACATGTCGAGATAATCTGGTTACAGTAAGGATAAAACATATATTTAAAATTATAGACATGTATGAAAAACATTCATAAGTGTGAAAAGAATGAAGCCAAAGTATATCAATGCCATAAACCCCACATTTCATTGCCTTGCCAACCACTTTTTACTACTTATCAAATTTTGTTTATGAGATAATTTTTCTTTACATGATAATAGGTAAAAAAGAAGAAGAAGAGAAAGATATATCTTATTTACTTACTACAATAAATTTGTAAAATTGTGTTTTTTTTTTTTAAATCCCACTAACTCACATTTCTTATCCGCTTACTTTTTCAGTGTTAAAAAAAAAAAAAAAAACTATTTATTAGTTATCATATATGTGTTATTCTCACAACTTCCCACAATCATTTGTTATAAAAATTATAACAACAAAAATTGTGATAATTTTTAGCGTTAACCACCACAAACTCCCAATAAGGAGAAGAAAGTACTCTATGAGAAGAAAATGGTAGATTATGTCAAACAAAGAAAAAAGAAAAGTAATGGGATTTAACAATTTTTGTGGGCAGCTGTCTCAAATTTTATGATTATTTTAGAATGTAGTTGCTTATTCTTTCTATTTTACAATATTGATGTAATAAAAATTTAGGCTAAAATGCGAAACTTACCTTCTAAGTTTCACCACTTTTCATTTCTCTCCTCTAAGTTTGCATTTTGTCATTTTTGTCCTCTAAGTTTCAATCCTCCTAAATTTAGTCCTCCATTAATATTCTGTCCATAACTACTATTAATTTGTCCAAAAACGACGTTGTTTTGCCCTTTATTTAATATTTAATTTTTATCTAATTATTTATTTCTTAATTAAAAAAATGTTACCTAAAAAAAAAACCCAATCCATCCCCCATCTGAATAATATGAACCTTCTGAAGAATAAGAAATAGAAAGCCCACCACCCCCCTAGCCTAACTGCCTAACCCATCAATAATCGAGATTGAGAGGGAGAAAGCGAGATCGAGAAAGAGAGTGAAAGGTCAAGAGACCGAGAGGGAGAGAAGGTATTTTGGCAGCTTTGCTTTTGGTGTACTTGGCAGCTTGGCTTTGGCCAATCCTCAGTGGCTCCGCTCCAGGAGATGTACTCAACTCCAGCCGAAATACCTCCTTTCCCTCTCGGTCTCTCAATGCGACGCCTGTGTTCTCGGCCACTAGAGTCATGGACTCATGGACCATGAGGCTAGAGAACCTTGGGTGCTTGAGCATCACTAAGTTGAGTACCTGGGTTTAGTCCAGGTCTATAGGGTTCTTTAACCCGATTGTAGAGTGGATTACTTGGTTCATTTCAGGTCGAAGGAAGAGTCTTTCTTTTAGGGTTAGACACTCATCGATCTCTCACTTCCTCCCTCATGATCTCATGGTATTAAAGTCTTCCTGGGTTCCTCTAATTTGGTTTCTGTTTTTTTTAATTAACGTTTTTCTCTAAAATTAAGAAAAAAAAAACAAAACAAAAAAGTTAATAGCAGAAACTAATAGCATATTAACAGAGGACTTAATTGAAAATGAATGAAACTTAGAGAACTAAAATGACAAAACTCAAACTTAGAGAACTGAAATGAAAAATTGTGAAACTTA
Organism: Quercus suber; assembly: GCF_002906115.3. Taxonomy (NCBI): domain Eukaryota; kingdom Viridiplantae; phylum Streptophyta; class Magnoliopsida; order Fagales; family Fagaceae; genus Quercus; species Quercus suber. The sequence continues at coordinate 281,360 of NW_027069888.1, forward strand.
GAGGGCGTGTTTTGTTTTTTGGCCAAAAATTTATCTTCAAAGTTTTTTCAGGCTTTCTCTCATGGGGAAATTTTCAGTCTTTTTTTAGCCAATTTTTGCAATTTACTTATTTGTGTATTCACTTTATGTGTGTGTGTGTGTGTGCGTGAGTGTGTGTGTGTGTGTGTGTGATTACTTTATAGGCTGAAAATTATTAATCTTTAGAAGAAAAAAAAAAAGAAGAGCCTCCGAGCACGTGTGTAAGCACGTGCATAAAGACTAGTAGAAGATTATGAATGCTTAGGCCTACTTTTTAACAATTTATGCCCAAAATAAACCGAAATAAATTATAATATTTTCTAGAGTATATATTGTTTAACAATGACATGATATTCATAAAAGAGATTGTAGGGGTATTAGGCCATGAGCTTATTATTTATGCAGATATTGGGCCTGAGGCCCAATCTGAGGACGAGAGTTTCGTCCGAAGAGGAGTAGACATTGTCAAAAGAGTCTGTGTTAGTAAATGAAGAAGTTAGTTTTGATCATAATGGCTCAAGAGTGTGGGCCGAGGATGAATGTCTCCTCAACTAATCAAGGCCGAGGCCAGAAGAGGTGATCTGCAATTTAGGGGAATGTTTCAGGAAATTCTGTTAGTATGGATAGGCATTGCAGAAACATAAGACAGAGGGAAGTCCTAAAATATCTAAGGAGAAAACTGCAGCTAACTCTTAAGCTGCATTAATGTGGAGGTGATACCTAAATAGTGGTTTTCAGCATTACAGCTACTACATAAAGACTTATGGAATGGGTTGATGAGACAAGTATCAACACTAGCCATTTGGCATGCACGTGGAGGAAAAAGATGAAAGGAGAAGAGAGTCTAAAAGAAGGAAAAGGCAATGGGAGAAGGGGATCATGAAAATAAGAGAAAAACACTGTAGTATCAATAGATGATTTTTGTAATCAATCCTGAAAGAAATATATAAGAACTGATCTCCTCGGACTGTGCCGATGACGATTTTCTTTAGTATAAACTCGTTTATTTTCATTATCTTGTCATCTGAATCTGCTCTAGCATTTGTCTGATTCATTAAAACTCAGTTTTCCAACTCTCTCTCTCTCTCTACAAATTCATTGTTTTGGGTTTTTTGAGCTTGAGTCTATCAACCTTTGGGCTAGGGAATTCAAATCTGGTCTTTACAGAGATCATGTATAAATAAGTACAATCAAACTTTTATGTATATTTTCAAATTAAAATAGAGTGCCAACCACAATTGATAATAGATTACAAAATTATTTTTCAAGATTATAAATTTTTTATGTGTTTTTATTTTTTATCAAATTATTTATCCAATAAGACATTTATAATTTTGTTTTATATTTTGGGATGTTGATATTGTGTAGAAATAAAATTTATGTATTTGTTGCACCATCATTTGTGCTATTTTGTTTTGGTTAGTAATTTTAAGATGTATATAATTTTAATTTATTAAAAAAATATTAATTTATTTAACTGAATTCATTTTTTTTATATAAGTAAGAAATACAAAATAATACATTTTACATTAACTAATTACTTTTCAAATGAGTAATACATTTGGTTTAATTTAAAAAGGAATTTCACGTAAAAAATACAAATCAACCCACACCTTTCCCACGTCTAGATATAGGTTAAGGATTGGTCGCAAAAGAATTTTTTAGGCGGCGAATGTTAACGTGGTCGCTAAAAGTCAACCACTAGTGTATACGATATATCTTTCTGACTCTCTCTACAAACTCTGTCTTCTCTCAGATCTAACCAGAGAAAAGAATTCGATTTTTGATCGAAGCTTCATCCATGGAGGAGGACAACAGCAACAACAGCAAAATCTACCATCTCTTCGTGAAACTATTAGACGGAAAAACCCTAGCCCTAAGACTCACTTCCCCAACCGTACCAGCCCTCGCGATCAAGCACCGCGTCCATGAAATCACCAAAATACCCCTAGGGCAGCAACGCCTGGTCACAACCGGACTCTGCTGCGCGTCAGACGAGACCCTGATTCGGTGCCCCGAGGGCACGTCGCTGTTCCCGAGCGTGCAATTGTTGGGTCGACTCGCGGGTGGGAAGGGCGGGTTCGGGTCGCTGCTGCGTGGGGCGGCGACGAAGGCCGGGCAGAAGAAGACGAACAACTTCGACGCGTGCCGCGACATGAGCGGGCGGAGGCTGCGCCACGTCAACGCGGAGAAGCGGCTCGAGGAGTGGAAAGCCGAGGAGGAGGAGAGGAAGCTGGAGAAGGTTGCTGAGGACTTCATCAAAAAGAAGGCCAAGAAGGGGAAGAAAGGCGTCGGAGACGGCCTTGCTCACAAGTACGTCGCCAAGTATCGGGAGGAGTCCGAACGCTGTGTGGCGGAGGTGCTTGATTCTGTCAATGACGCCCTCAAGAAGCGCAAGGCGGGTCCCGCGGCGCCCCTCGAGGCAAAGCGCGCTAACATTTGGTATGCATTTCATGGTTTTGATTAAATTGTTCTGTATTTATGTTTGTATGTATGTATGTTGCTATTTATGTTTTATTGTTTGGTTTTGATTGGATGAATTTTTGTGGTTGGTTAGGATGGGAAAGAGAAAATTGGGCGAAAGTGATAGTGACGACACGGATGAGGATGAGGAGGAGAGGGAGGAGAAATCTGTTGTGTTAAATGGTGAGAATCATTCTGATTCGAGTAAGGAAGTTGAGGGGAGTTCTGGTTCAGTTACTGGTGAGAAGCAGGTTACTTGTGAGAGTGAGAGTGGCTCTGAGGGAGAGAAAGATATTGTTTTGCAAGAAATAGTGGAATCTAATGGATGCACTGAGGTGGTTGAACCTGTGATCTGTGACAAGGAGATGTCTGAGACTACAAGTGTATCTGTTTCAGTTTCTACAACTGAGGCTGTGGCTGTGGACGAACCTGCCAATGTTTTGAACTTAGGAAATAGGGAAGCTTGTGATGAGAGCTTATTGGTTGATTCTCAAACCAATGGTAATTTGGACTCTAAATCGAGTGTTCATGAGGAAACAGTTGTGACTACTAATGCTGCAGAATTGGCAAAGCCGCTTAATTTTGATGAATTTAATTTGGCAGCAGAAATGGAGGTATGTTGTTAAAACTTAAATACAATCTCTCATTTGTACCTTTTGTATTTTCTATATGCGTCCACAATTGCTTTACTTACAATTATTGTGTGTATTTTCTTTTCCTTTATTTTCACCCCAAAAATGGATTCTAGTTGTTTTTTATTCATAAACTTAATTTATGTATAATTTGTGTTGTTGAATGTTTACATGCTTGAACAACTAGCAGTAAAATTAAAATAGATGGAACTCAGCAGTGCATCTGAAAATTTGGTGTGGATCCCATTTGTATACATCTTGTATACTTGGGTGAAGTATTTTTGTCAATAAACTGATATCAGATTATATCTTTAGTCAGGACCAGGGTCTGTATGCATCATTTGGTGAGTGAGTATAGGATGAGTACATTCAAACCATTTGGATGAGATCTAGTATGAACTTTGGTCTTTAAGGCATTCACCGTGCACAATTTGGGATTTACCAATTTGTGACATTCATTCCGTTTCACATTAGAGATTTGTAATAGAAATTGAAAATGGTGCTACACTTGGGAATTTCACATCCATACGCAATTGCACATGGAGGATTTCATATCCATGTTAGAATTTATGGTTAACATACTAAGAACAAAGTAATCCAAACATGGTCAGAACAAAGGACCAAATGTCGTAGGGCCAGGCTACTTCACAGCGGATTAACAATGGTCCACAGTTTTACCACTATACTTACACATGCAACACCAATATACCAAAACAGTCCCTTTTTAATAAGGTTATCACCCGTCAAGAGCCCATGTTGCTGTCTACACAAAGAAAGCAACATTCTTTAGAGCCGTTGTGCACGATGTACTCTTCCAGAGCCATTGTGCAGGATATACTCTTCCAAGGAAATCTTCCATTGGACCCTCTTAGCAACTTATAGAAAGCATGAATCCTCAACTGATTAAAAATCCATCTTCATTCAAGAAGTTTGATACTTGCATCTGCCTTGGTTTGTTAAAAACCCTAGGCTTGCATTTGACCTGACCTATAAAGCCCACCAGACCTTTTCAGAAAACAATGCCTGAACCTTTACAACTCAGACACATAGAAACCAAGCCTTTCACTCAACTTAATCCATTATCAACCCACGCTTCTACCTAAACCTGCAATTGTTTCTTAGTTGATGAACTTCAGCCCTGAAATGGAGAGACACATACCCAAACTTCTTGGCACACAAGCCTTCCATTTAAAAGGGGGAAAAAAAAAATCAATCCCAGTCCAAATTATTCCTTTACTCAACCAAACCCTTCAACCTACATTGACCCATGTATACAAAAAAAAGGCATCTCCCAAGCACGCCTTAATCCTATGCAGCACAAGGTTTGTGACCCATCTAGTGTTGCCATGAGCTATACTGGGTGGGTCAAGTTTCTGATTCTCCCACCTTGGGAGAATTAATGAGGCCACAAAATTAGTCCTATTAAAGGTGATTGATTTTGTTAGACCTAAGTGATTGTGATTTTTGTTCATTGACATTGATTGATGCTATTAGAGATATTTGATTGTTATTTAAATTTTATTTGCATGTTTGATCTAATGATTCTAATTTCATTATGAGTTTACTTTCTTTTCATGTTTGATGTAATTTGGGGACTCTATTTAAAGGCCCGAAGTTCATTATTGTAACTAGTTGATGATGGATTTAAAAATTTGGGTTGGATGTTTTCTTCCAATGCTTAGTGCTAATTCAAAGCAAGTCCATGTACTGATTACTGGGTTCCTAATATGGCTGGTATTGATGCTTATGTTATATTATCTGTGTTATTTGCTTGGTGTTGATTCCATGCAATCTAGTTGCTCATTCCTAGGTCATATCCCTTTGCTTTATTGTTTTTTGTTTCTAAAACTGAAGTTCCTTTCCTAGAGTTTATTGTCCTGTATCATAAGGACTTGGCTTTAAGGTTGCCTTTTGCCTTTGACTACACTGGGAGAATTGCAACTCATCCACCTGTGGTGTCCAATCTTTTGGTTCTTTGTAGAGCTTTTCATAGAAACCAATAATTTGTTTCTTGACCTCAGTTTCCTCATTATAGACATCCCCATTCATATCTAATTTTTAAATGTGCTTATAACAAAAATTCTAATTTTTAAATGTGATATATTCACCAGTGTGTGTTTGCTAATGATTGAAGGATCTAATATTCCTAAAACCATATTGCCCTTGATTTTTAGCACCATTAAACATCCTCCAATGTAGCTAACCTCTTTACTTCTGATTCCAACTCGTCCATATTGTGCATTTCCTCTTGATTCCTCTCTCCCTTCGCTTCTAGAACAATTTTCTTACTGAGTGATCTTCTTTTATTGACCTCACTTCTCAAAATTCCTAGTTCCATAACTTTAAGTCCTCTGTAGTGAACATTATAAGTTATTATGCAGTCATTTATATAGGTGATTCAGCTTTTCTATGTGCTTTCCTTGCACTTTCTGTCTTTATCTTACTAGTGACATTTTCCTTGGACTTGCATTGTGTCGAAGTTTCTCCCATGGTGATTAGAAAGCATGAGTGATGCAGGACAAATTCAAAGGGAATAGGAAGGAGATTAAGATACATCGAGGAAACAAAATGGGAAGATACTAGATGGGTGTAGGAATTAACACCAAGCAGGTTGCTTGATGTAGGCCAATATACTCTAAGAGGGGGACTTGTGTTTGGGAAACAAAAAAAGAAAAAAACAAAGTGATAGACCTAGGAATCATTACCTAGAGTTTGCTTGAAATTAGCATCAAGCCATAAAAAAGAGGAAAATAGATAGAACTTAGGCATCAACACCTAGGTCTGCTTGGAATTAGCACCAAGCATGATAGGAAGCTAGGTTTCAGCATCTGAGCTGAACCTCACGGCATTGGCTGATGGTGGTGGCAATAAGTCAAAATTCTTATGGTGGATTCTCAATCAGTCATGAAAGAGATTTAGCATGACTTGGCTTAACAAGGTTTGATTGATTGGGTTGATTTTGGTGTGGTGGGCTGCTATTTTTGGGGTTTGTGGATGGAGCGAGTGGGTTTAAAGGTCGGGTTTATGGGTGTGCTGTTGATTGTGATTGCCATGATGGCACTTGGTAATTTGATTTCGATATATTTTTTTTCCCTCTTTTTTGGGTGATCTAGGTTGTATTATTGACAGCAGCTAGAGGTTTTGTTGGTTCTGAATTTTTGTGGATGGTGAAGGGATGGATTCGTCGTCGTGGTGGAGCAACTTTACTTCTTGTTGTGGCTTCAATGGTTTTGCAAGGAATTCGAATTGGGGTTTGCGCTGATACCAAATTTGATGCACGCAAATATACTCTAAGAGGGGGACTTATGTTTGGGGGGAAAAAAGAACAAAACAAGGGGATACAGCCTAGAATCAACACATAGGGTTTGCTTAATCAACATTTATCAATAAAAAGAGAAAAATAGATAGAACCTAGATATCAGCACCTAAAGTTGCTTGGAATCAGCACCAAGTATGATAGGAATGTAGGAATCAGCACCGCAGTATAAACAAAACTTCCAACCCCAATTTATTTTTAAATCTGGAGGCCATTTAAATAGTCCCCAATTTTTTTAGTGGTAATTTTCTAATTTTACTCACATGCTCAATGGTTCTTGAACCTACGATCTCCCCCTTCACCTAACATTGCAAGGAGAGAAGGTGAAGGTGCCAGTTGAGTTAGAGCTCATTGGCCCCCCCAAATTACACCAAAGACACAAAGGAGGTAAAATCATAATGAGATTGCATGATATGTGGAAGTAAAATTCAAATAACAAAATAACAGTAGAAGCTTTGAGGGAACGGAACGGTCAATTCTTGAGATTAAATCTCTCCTCCTATACTCTTTGTTTGCTTGGGGTTCTGTTTTCTCTTCTTTTTCTTGCTCTAATCCTTTTGTTATGCTTGATCATTGTAATTTTTGATCTTGATGTACCACTTTCCATGTACCACTCCCGGTCTACCTAGGGCTTTTGATTTATGAAATTTCGCTATTTATAAAAAAAAATTCAAATAACAATCAACCTCTCTAATAGCATCAATAGCGGTCAATTAGGTCCAATGAAATCAATCAGTATGTATGGCTCTAATTTGGTAATCGCACCACTAAGCTTACTCTCCAAATATCAAGTAAATAAAGAAGTTTTTGCATCAAAAGGAAGGCAGGCACTTTATTTTTCTGCATTTTGTTTAGATCTTGAGACTAAGTTTTATGCGCTATGGCCTTTGTTGAATGTATTAACTTTATTTCCACCCCTTTTAATTTATGAACATGACTTTTTTTGAAGGCCACATGTGCAAGCAAATATTTATTTCATGTTGTTAATTTTATTACCAGTAATGTCACTATCATTTTTTATCCTAATCCCAGATTTTAGTCAGTGAGACACTGATTCTACAGCATCAGTCTAATGTTTTCTTTTTCCACTACTATAATGATAGGTTCTTGGCATGGAAAGATTAAAGTCTGAATTGCAAGCACATGGGTTGAAATGTGGAGGTACTTTGCAAGAGCGTGCCGCCAGGCTTTTCCTGCTGAAATCTACGCCTTTGGATAAGCTTCCTAAGAAGTTGGTGGCAAAGAAATGAGTCAATGTATGTGTTGGGCACTATCATGGAGGAATTTCTCTCCTTCATTGTATGAGAACTAGGTTGAATCTTGTAAATTTTTTGAATTTCGTTCAGTTGACTGATCATGTAGTCTGTATGATGATAAATGCTTAAAGTCTGAGCCAAGACAGAAGGAATGCCAATGATTGTGTATGGAATATAAGTGTATAAACACGTAGGATGGATCTTTCTTACTTCTCTTTTATCTTTCCATTAACCATTTGTAGATTCTAAGCAAGTGACGTATCTTTTATCCTTTCATTAACCATTATTATCTTTATATCTTGGGTCCTTCAGAATGAAAATCTAGAGAATATCTGTAATGTTCGCATCAAATGCATATCTGTAACTCTTGGTTCATCTTGATTCTACTATAATTTACTTAACCTTTGTACGTTTGCACTGCTGCTAGTAAGTAGTACGTCCAAATAGAGGATATGATAAGACTTGATAAAAATGGATAATTATACCCATCTTTTGCTAATTTTAAAGAAACTGATAAGGGTAAATTTTGATAGTTTATATATATATATATATTTAGTATAATTAGAACACCTCCCCTCCAAATTTATGCAATTTGGAAGAATTAAAATTAAGGAGGTTGATACCCACTCTAGTCCAAATCCCCTTGAACCATTCCCCTCCCATTTCAAAACACATCCAAAAAAGGTTAATTAAACCCTTCCCATCTCTCCCATGCCTTCCCTCTATCCCCCTCTCCTCCCCTTCCATCCAAACACACTGTAGTAACAACTCAATCATAGTAATTATTAATAACTGATTGATCCCCTTCCATCCAAAGATTTTCAAAACCTACTCAAAACTGTTTTTTAGACAAGGAAATGAAGAGTATATGCTAAGTGATTAAAAGCCAAAATTTAGGCCATTGCCCATTTGTAGGGGCAAAGCATGTTGCTTTCAAAGTGCAAAGGCTGTCATATAGTCGCTTTTTTAAGCTCAATAACTAGAAGCATACTGCATACATATTCTATCAAAAGACAAGAAGCAATGCTTATAATATCCATTGAGTAAATGCACATTTTTTAACAGCATGGGCAAACTTTCATCTCTTAATACAATCCAACAAAGCTTGAGCCTAACAAACATCAGAAGCAATGCCCATATCCCTTGCGTAAATGTACATTATTTTTTAACAGCATCCAAAAAGCTTGACCCTAACACATGAGAAGATCCTTTGGCTTTCACTTATTCTTTTCTTCCCTTTTCTTTGCCTTCTCTCTGTGTGGTTGTGCTTTTCTTCATATATACGAAGCATCAAGCTTTCGAAGTGCAAAGAGTAATCGTATAGTCTCTTTTTATTTTAACACTATAAGTCTATAACTAGAAGAGTAAATATTGTATCAAGACAAGAAGCAATGTTTATAATCTTCCTTGCTTATATTTCTTCTCTTAACAACACCACAAAAAGCTTTAGCCTACCAAACATCAGAAGCTCCTTTGATTCTTTTCTTCTAAATTTGTGTTTTCTATCTCAAATTTTGTGCTTTACTGTATTCGGTAGCAAATCTTCTGACAATGCCAATATGCAATGACAAGTTGTCCCTACATAATTGCCTTTAATCAAATGTTGAGTGTCCAGGTGGAAGTCTTTGGCCTTTTCCAGTTCATTATAAAAGCTGGAAAGAAGAAAATGAACATTACCTCAATTGATTACCTTCTCCTCTTTCAGTTTCTTCTGTTATCAATCAAACTTCCATTTCCAACTATGGTTGACGCAATAGTTACCGATCTCTTGACGCAGTTGGGTTCAATCGCTGCCCAGCAGGCTCAGCAAGAGATAAAGTTGATTGCGGGTGTTGACAAAGAAGTCCAAATGCTTAAAGATGGTCTCAGAATCGTCCAGGCAATGCTCAACAATGCTGAGGAAAGACAAGCGTCCGACGTAGCTGTGAAGCTTTGGTTTGATCAGCTCAAAGACGTATACTACATGATGGATGATGTGTTGGACACATGGAACACTGCAAGAATCAAATCACAAATTCAGAAAGAAGAAGAAGAAAAAAATGATAAATCTCGTGCTGTGAAGAAGGTAGGTTCTTTCTTACCTTCCCTATCATTTTGTTTCCGTCGTGTTAAAAGCCTTGCTCTGCGTCATGAAATTGGTCACAAGATTAAAACACTGAATGAAACATTAGATAAGATTGTCAAAGACAGAGTAACGTACGGATTTGACTTGACCAAGCAACATGATGTAATTGAGCATATAAAAACTACTTCCTTTGTTGATGTGTCCAATATAATTGGTCGAGAAAACTATAGGGGTGACCTACTAAGCAACCTATTAGGCAAAGGTAGTCAAGAAGATAGAAAACCTCAGGTCATCTCCTTAGTGGGCATGGGCGGTATAGGGAAATCAACTCTTGCTCAACTAGCCTACAATGATCCTGAGGTGCAAGCCCATTTTCAAGTAAGAATGTGGGTTTGTGTTTCTGAACCTTTTGATCAATGTAAGATTGCTAGAGCAATTTGTCAAGAGCTTGACTCTGAATCCCCTCATAATATTACTGAATTGCAATCTCTATTGCATAAAATTTGTGATTTGATTAGGGGAAAGAAGTTCCTTCTTGTTTTAGATGATGTGTGGACTGAAGACTCCACAATGTGGGAGCCATTCAAATTTGCACTTGAATATGGTGCCAAAGGAAGTAAAATTCTAGTCACTACACGTAAATATAGAGTTGCAGAGAGAATGGGGAGTGTCCACATCATCAATTTGGGGGTACTTTCTGATGAGGACTGCTGGTTGATGATCAGCAAAATAGTGTTTTTTGATAATGATCAACATAAAGATTTAGAGGACCTTGGCAAACAACTAGCAAATAAGTGTAAAGGTTTGCCACTTGCAGCAAAGACTCTAGGTGGTCTCATGCGCAACAAGAGGAGTAGAGATCAATGGAAGAATATGTTGGATAGTAGTTTGTGGGAATTAGAAGATTTTGAAAAAGGTCTTTTGGCACCCTTATTATTGAGTTATTATGAATTGCCCTTAGCATTGAAACGTTGTTTCTCATATTGTGCTGTATTTCCAAAAGATTATCTCTTTTCTAAAGATCAGTTAGTCCTCCTGTGGATGGCACAGGGATATATTGAGTCAAAGGTAAAAACGGAAATGGAAATCATAGCAGGAGAATATTTTGAAAATTTAGCTATACGCTCTTTCTTTCAAGATTTTGAGAAAGATGAGAGTGATGACAAGATAACAAGGTGCAAAATGCATGACATAGTGCATGACTTTGCCCAGTCAATGATAACAAATGAATTTGTAGCAATTGATGGTGACATGGAGTTGGAGATAGACTATAAAAGTGTTCATCATTTGCGATTAAAATTTTCAAAAGAAATGCTATTTCCTGTTTCTGTCTACCATGCAGAAAATATCCGCACTCTCTTTCTTCTTTCTGATGAAATTGATTATAACTTTAACATGCTCATATCCAATTTATTCCAAAATTTTAGATGTCTAAGGACTTTAATTTTGGATTGTCCAATTAAGAAAATTCCAGATGTGGTGGAAAATTTGATACATTTACGATTTCTCCTTTTATCAACCAAGGTTGAAATAGAAGAATTGCCTGAAACCATTTGTAATCTTTGTAATTTACAAACTTTGTGTATTGATAATTGTTATTGTTTGAAGAAATTGCCACAAGGGATGAGTAAACTAATAAACTTAAGACATCTTATTTTTGATACATATGCAATGACACAATTTCCAAGAAGGATTGGGAGATTGATTTCTCTTAGAACATTAAGTCATTTCATTATAAGTGGTAAGGATGATAAAGAAGGATGTAAACTTGGAGAATTAAAAATTTTAAACCAGCTTCAAGGTACCCTTAGAATACAATGGTTGGGCAATGTGGTAGATGTATGTGAGGCCAAGAATGCACAACTCAAGAAAAAGACACACCTTCGTGGTTTGTATCTAGGGTTTGAAGGAGAAGATGAAAATGATAGAAGAATTAATAATAATGTATTAGTTCTAAATGACTTAGAGCCACATCCAGACTTGGAATATTTAGAGATTTATGACTATCAAGGCACCACGATATATCCTAATTGGATGATATCTTTGATGAAATTGAAAACACTTTGTTTCTTTGCATGCCCAAAGTTAAAGGGTTTGCCTCCCCTGGGGAAGCTACCATTCCTTGAATCATTAAGCATAATTGATGTGGATAGTTTGGAAAAGGTGGGTGTTGAATTTTTGGGATTGGAATCCATATACAAGAAAGACAATATATTCCCACAATTGAAATCTCTCAAATTTAGTTTTTTGAAAGAGTGGAAAGAATGGGTTGGGATTGGAGGAATGAGAAATGAAGAAATTAATGGTGTTACTATAATGCCATGTCTTCAAGACTTGACAATTTCTAGATGCCCCAAGCTAAAAGTTCTGCCATATTTTCTTCGTACAACTCCATTGAAGAAATTAGTTATCTTTCAATGTCCAATTCTGGGTGAACGTTGCCAAAAGGAGATAGGAGAGGATTGGTCCAAGATTTCTCATATCCCAAACATCAAAATTGATTGGAAATATATGCAAACAGACGATGGTGAATGTGATGCTTGATTAGGGTGCTCCAAGCCTCATCCTTTCACAGGTTACTTCTTCTCCTTTGTTTTCTTCTTTTATTTGGCATATCAATTTACATGGTTCATTAAATCAAAACAAATTTAAGAATTAATTATATGTTTTAAGAAATAGAAAAGTTTTCTTATTTTCCAAAAAAAAAAACTTTTTTAGTTATTTATTTATTTATTTATTTTATATTTGTCATTTAGAAAATTAGAGATATGGAAAACATGTTTTTAGTTTTTTATTTTTAGATAAAAGTACAATTTTGGGTTCCGTGGTTAGGAGCTAAACATCATTATTGCATTTGTCATCTATGAAAAGTAAGGTATTTCTTTAGTTTTTATTATTGTTATGTTTTTCTTATATTGACTTGTATATTTTAGGTATGTAAGACATTTATTATTTAAAATTAATTAAACTTTATATGTTTAATAATTTTTAAAACTATTAGTATACTCTAACTATGCAATCTCTAAATTATTTAACAAAAGATATTGATTTAATATATTTAAAGAACATTAATAATGGTTAGTATGATTTTAAATATAGTTCACAGTTTAATAACTAACTGGATGGAAAAAAATCATTATTATTTTGTGTGTGCGTGTGTATGGTAGATTATTAATTGTGGTTAGTATGATTTTAAATCAGTATGGCTGCTGTAAATGCTGGACAGATTGACCATGCACAGCCTGGACCCTTTGACAGGTCGGTGTTGACACAGTAGGCCGACCATCGGCCTGAAGCTATTTGGAATGGGCAGGTAAAACACAACACTAAAGATTTAACTAATTTAGATTTGAAACCTATGGCCAGTGGCATGTACCTGCTTACTTCACATGCCGTTTTTTTAAATGTTTTCTATATACTACTTAAAACGGTGATTAGAAAATAGTGATTTTAATATTTAAGTATTTGTCTGCTTTGATTTGGTAATGAATTTTTCATGCATTGAAGCTAAATAAATTAATTCATAATTTATTCAGTAAAAACAAAAATTTATTAATTCATCCAAGCCGAATAAAAAACATATCTGTAATAGTTTCCTTTGATAGTTTGTAGCCTGCTGTTGCCTGTGATTTGTAATACTGTTGTATAGTGGTTTGTTGAATAAAAATTTTCTAGTTCATTAAAAAAAAAAAAAAAAAAAAACTTTGTAGTGGCAGCCCTATCAATAGAAGGTTAGTGTATTTGTGACTAATACTGCAAGGTGAAGCTTAGTTGGATCAGTATTTTAATTTACCTATTGGCTTTAGATTGAGTTCATGTAGTATTTACCTAGCTTATTTTAACTCATAATCCGATAACAATGGTGGCAACCACAAAAATAAAAAGAAAATCTTCTCTTTATTCTATCTTTCATGCACGTTAACTGTGAGTTTTTTGCATTAGGTACAACCTTTATATGCTCATTAAGATTAAGGCTTGGTCAAGTTGTGTATGCACTTTATGCATGGAGTAGATTTACTTTGCACTGCTTTTTGCTTCTTTATGTTTTCCTTTTCGATCCGCTTTATATTTTGGAATGTGTTGTTCTGAACTGCATCCTTCTTATGGTACCCCATTTAATTCAAAAATGTACACACACCTGCTGTCATATATTAATCTATGGTTCTGTTGTGTGCAGGATCTGGGGGCCCTTACTTGTCGCAACCACAATGAAGAGTTCTCCAAGCTAAAGCCAATGGTGGACAACCAGGTCGTTGGCATCATTAAGGGACTTGGTTTGGAGGGACTCCTCAAGATCCCGAGTAGAGAGATTGATCCTGGCCTGATAATGGCCTTAGTGGAGCGATGACGGCCCGAGACTCACACCTTCCATATTCCACATGGTGAGGTCACCATCACATTGCAAGATGTCGAGGTTCTTCTTGGGCTTCCTGTTGATGGTGAGGCCATAACAGGGAGCATGCAGAAAGTATGGTGGGAGGTGTGCCAGGACTTCCTTGGCTTTGTTCCCATAAATGATAACACAAAGCAACTTACTGGCCAGAGGATTGTCATCAAACAGCTTTTGGAGCAAGTTGCCGGTCCATTGCCGTCTAATGCTGAAGAGGATCAGCTCTATAAGTACGCATGATGCTGCATCCTAGCGCTACTGGGGGACACAATCTTCATGGACAAATCCGACAATAGGGTGCATCTAATGTGGGAGCAGTAGTTGGAGGACCTTCGCAATCCATGAAGGTACAGTTGGGGAAGTGCTTGCCTTGCATGGTTGTACAGAGAGTTATGCAGGGCAAGCGATAAGGCAGCTAGTCAGATTGGTGGGTGCTTGATGTTGGTCCAGTATTGGGCATAGGCTAGGTTCCCATATTTGTGCCCGACAGTTGAGCGTGGCCCGCCAGTGGGTGCTTATGGTCCTTTAGTGCGTGGTCCACTATCCCTGAAGTAAGTCTCTACCTCATACACGTCATGTAACTTGAATTTATTTATTTATTTATTTTAAAGGCTTCCAGGAATTATTTAAGTCAATATTAAACAATTTTAAATGGACCAGACAGAATATACGATTAGGTTAATATACTCGAGTACTTCTTCTTAATTTTTATTTTTTTATTATTTTATAAGTATATAAAAGCTATTTAGTTAGCCAAGCTTCAGTTTACTAGATTAACTATCTTATTAGAAAACATACTCTAAATGCAGCATAACAAAGTATGTTTGTAATGATTAGTTGAAAAGTGAGTAGGTGGGCTAAGGTTATAAATAGATAATTTAAAATTACTGTGTACATTAACCAAGCTCTACCTAATAACATGTTATAGTTAGCCGTAATGACCATGATTTGGAACTTAGAGAGTCTATATGCAAATTGTTTTGTACAACTTCATTACATTAACTTGACCATCCATAGGTTGATTACATTATAGTTTTAATCATATGACTTTCTCAGTGGGAAAGTTGTACAAAGTTAATGATCCCTTGTTGTTGATTGTAGGTGGGTGTGGGTCCCAAACAAGAAAAACAGGCATGCCCACATCTTCCTAAAGAGGTATCGTGAGCAAATAGCTTTAATGTTGTCAGACCAGGTATGAAAATGCCTTGTTTAACATGTTTAGGAACAACATATATGTTTGGTGAATTTTGGAATATAAACATTGTTGCCTAATGTGTTGCATACTTGTTTTTTGGCTGTTGTAAGTGGTGTGGCAGCTGTATGTAGTTGAATTAGAGGACCTTCCACCGTGGTGCGTTGCAGGGAGGGCCATGTGGACGGCAACGGTGCCGCTTGTATGTTTCCACCTAGTAGAGAAACATACATCGGATCATGTCGTTCATCAATTTGGGATGATCCAAGAAATTCCCCGCGATGTTGACACTGATATAGTGCTTCATGACATTGATTTGAGGGGGAAGGTCAGTGTTGATTGGATTCGGAAACATGCTAAGCATACCATGGAGTGGGGTAATCACCTTCAACGGCGTTATGAAGCAGTGCTTGGTGATATGCCTCCACAGCACGAGTACTTTGACTGGTTCAAAAGGGTAACTCGGAGGTTCATCAATATCCCCGGTGCTAGATTGATTCTAACGGTAACTTCTCCATGTCTTCTACATCTTACCATACTTCTTAGCATGAAACCACTGTTTAGAGAACATGATATATGTGGTCCAATGTCTTCTTAGCATCAAACCTCCCTTTTAAAGCTGTTGTCTGCTTAAGATTCCTTATAGAGAACTTTGTTGATTTACCTTATAGAGAACTCCCTTATAGAGAACTCTATTGATTTAAAAATCTAATTTGAGATGCTCTAAGGACATATTTCCTATTTCAGCATTTAGAGTTATGGTATACATTCTTATTTCCATTTTTACTATTTTTAATTTTCTGTTCATTTGAATTAATAATTAGCATTTTTGTCTACTCTATCCACTAGCTACATCTTTAATAGAAAAGATAATTTAATTTTAGTCAAAGGTAACACTTGGTCTCCCTATAATTTGCAATTATTACTAGCAGAACCAATTCAGAACCAATATTTATTTTATTATCGATTGGCATTGTTGATTTGGTATTGCATTACTAATATATGTGGTTTTTCCATGTGCAGATTGAAGGATATGTCCGTTTGTTGAAACGTCACCCAGTGGGCATGGAGGACCACAAGGACATTACCGATGTGCTGAAGGCAGTGCATAAGATTGGCCGTGTACAACCTCCTATCCCTGAGGCCCCGAATGAGGAGGCAGCTACTCCTACGGCAGCAGCTACTCAGAGGCTAAGCACTACTGAGAGCCCAAGCACGAGCACAACTCCTACCGGACGTTGCTCTCGTCCGCCTGTTGCTACCACTCGGGTTGTCCCTACTCCCGATCCCTCTCCATCCACCCCACATCCACCCCCTAGCCTTACCATCCCTTCACCCACCCCACGTCCATCCCCTAGCCCCACCATCCCTCCACCTACCCTACATCCATGTCCTGGGTCTGACATCCGTCCACCCACCCCATTGTCATTTCCTCATGAGCTGTCACCCATTCCATCCTTTGAATTGGGTATTGATCCAACCCCTCCTGACATGCAGCAGGAGCCACCCTCCCACAGTAAGTCTACTAGCCCTTCTTCGAGCATCGACCCACCCCATGTTTAGGCTGAGCAGGCTGTTGGGTTACCTGCAGTGGCAGAAGGCCGGCCGAAACGCATATCAAAGCCACCTCCTTGTGGGATAGGGGGGCACAAACATAGACACAAAGCTAGGCCCAAGGCATCTGACAAAGGACATGCAAGACCTCCTCCTCATTATATGAGACAGCGTAAGGTTCAAAAAAGGTAACTCAAATGATACCTTATTCCTTTGTAAGAGTGAAGTGGAGGGTGAGGTTGTGGGTTTAACATCCACTGGTTGCATGGTTGCATGAATAACTTACCAATAATAATAATAATAAATTTCTAGTGAAACAACATACAAAGCTTGATGACTGTAAAAACATACTTTATTTCCAGTGGTATTCCTTTTTTCATATTTCAATTTGGTGTTAAATACTTCATGATATTATTTTTGTTTTCAAATTGGTTTTAACGTACATTATTGGAACTAGGTGAATGATACAAATAAGGAAATTAGCTGGAGGTAGATATTCCAACAAGGATATTGTTGCTGCTGTTATCTTGGAGGTAGATATTCATGTGTTTGTTGTTATCTATGGTTCTTTTGTTATTAAGTATCTTAATTTGAACCACAAGTTGAGTGCACACGTTCTGAAGTCAATCTGACATGTTTAGGTATAATGCTTGTTGCTGCTGTACAGTTTTGAACTTTTCTGACATGCTGGTAAGTTTAGTTCTTAGTGCATAATTCTACCCTAGTGTTCTTTTCTTCATGCTGTTCTTAGTATTTCTTTTTTTGTTTGTGATATTTTAATAGCTGCGGGAGGATGTTAAGACTGTGAGCGATATTCTAAGTCTTCTAACTCAGGTTACTAATCTATGAACTAAAAGGTTCAGTTTGAGGCAACTAAATTTCTCAGTACGTGTGTGTGCATGCACACATGCATTTGTGCACATATGTATATGCAGGTGTGCACATGTATAGGAGTGTGTATGCATATTCTTGCTTTGGTATCTTGGTTTCTCAAGCATGTATTTGTGGTTCTTGTGCATAGGGTTCTTCAAATAGGAGAGTTGCAGCTACAAATATGAATAGAGAGAGTAGTCGTTCTCACAGTGTATTTACATGTGTAATTGAGAGTAGATGGGAAAAAGATTCCACAACTAACCTACGGTTTGCAAGATTAAACCTAGTTGATCTTGCTGGTTCAGAGAGGTGAGTCATCATACTTGAGCTTGTTCAACTGTATATACTTCAGCACATACTTGATGAGGGTCACCCCTGCTAGCTTGATTATCCTTAATAGGCAGAAAACTTCTGGTGCTGAGGGTGAGCGTTTAAAGGAAGCTGCTAACATTAATAAGTCCTTTGTTCAGATTAGCCCTTTGTTAGAATATTATGGATTTACATTTGCATTTTGCAGTCATGTAATAATGTTTCTAGTGGATGTGGCACATGGGAAGCTGAGACATATTCCATATAGGGATTCAAGGCTAACTTTTCTTCTTCAGGTTCTTTTTTTCCCCTCTGCCTTCCTCAGTCTTATGTTTCTTGGTTATGATGTTAGACTTGACACAAACAAAATGCAGGATTCACTTGGTGGAAACTCAAAGACAATGATCATTGCAAATGTCAGCCCTTCTATATGGTTAGTTTACTTGCTTTTAATTGATTTTCTTTCATTTCAACTCATACAATTGGTCATAAATGTGCAATGGGCCTTTTTTCTTATTTTTTTTAATCCTTCATTCTTGCAGCTGTGCAGCTGAAACACTAAATACTCTTAAGTTTGCTCAGCGAGCAAAACTTATTCAGAACAATGTAAAAGTCTATCTGTTACCTATGCTGTATGGTAGAATATTCTCGACATCTTATTTTTGTCTTAATATTTTTTTACCTTCCTGGTATAGGCGGTGGTTAATGAAGATTCTTCAGGAGATGTTATTACACTGCAACACCAGATTAGACTTTTGAAGGTGATATGAATCTTTTGTGTTATTGCAAGTTCTAATTTGTAGAAAGGTTTGAATTCAAAATCATTGGGTAATTTTGTAACAGGAGGAGCTCTCTTTACTTAAACGTCACAATGTCTCCAGATCTTTGTCATTTTGTTGTGACAAAAGATGCAACTCAGGAACAAGAAAATGATTGTATAGAAGACATTTGTGACATGGATCAACAGCATGTTGTTGATTCACTTGGGTATGAATCAAAAGGCATTGTTAGAATGTCTACCAAACAGGTACTTTGCTTTGTTAGGCTAATAATATTTCAGTAAAACAATCTGACACTTGAATAAAGAAACTTTAGAATTATTTGACTGATATTCCAATAATTACAATTTTTTGATAATTTAATTCAACATCATCATCATCATTATCATCATCATTATTATTATTATTATTTTTCTTGTTATTGCCAAGTAGCTCAACTGGTTGGCCCCTCCCGGTTTTTCCATTGGAGACATTCAAGGTTCAAATTCCCCCTCTCCCAACTATCGAGTTAACCAAAAAATATTATTGATGGGTTTTACTAATTAAAATAATTATTTTTCTTGTTATTGTTGTTGTTGCTGTAGATATATAGAGATTACTATAATTAGAGATTTAAAGTAAGTTGTGGCTGTTTGATTTGAAATGCATTTAAAGTAAAGTATTGGCTCTTTAATTTGCTTATTCTCTTTTGCTTTTTAATTTTCTATTTCAAGCACGCCATTCCACTCTCAAACATTCCATGAGGTTGGTTTTCCATATATTACCAATCGTAACATGCCAATGAATAATACTGAATCAGTTGAAAACTTTGGAAACAACACTTGCTGGTGCCTTGAGAAGGGAACAGATGGCAGAAACTTCTATCAAGCAACTTGAGGTGATAATAAGTACAATTATGACTATTATTATCATTATAATTCATATTATCCTTTTTGTCATCATTATTAGTGTTATTTCTTCAACAATAAATAGAATATTGTTTTGTTTTGGAATGTCATTTGGAAGCCCGTATGAACTAAAAGACCTTTGTTTTTGCAGTTGCTTCAATTTTTTGATGGGAACGCTAAGCAGTGTATCGATCCTAAGTCTAATATGCAACCTAAGGTTGGTCAATAATATGGTTACCTAACTTAATTTTTCATGTGTTCCATTCCTTAAACAGTTAATATGTAATTGACAATAGTGGAAAGAGAGGGATTTGAACCCTCGATACAAACAACATCATTTCATTTTCAGAAATATCGGTCAAAGGAAAGAAATTGATGTAAAGCATTTTCCTTTACCTCATTCTTATTCTATAACAATCGTAGAACTAGAAATTTTTAATTTAATTTTTTGTCCTTGGATTTGTTTGTCCTTTTATTTATAGATCTTATAATATTTTTTCATTGATACATGAAGATATATGCAGCAGCAAAGAAAATAATTCTCCCCACTTGGAGGTTGCACTGTCTGTCTCTATATGTACATCCTAACATGTTTCCTCTTTAGTACTGGCTAATATATTTCACATTTCTCATTGGTTTCAGTTGTAAAAATACTCTTGATGAGTTAGAGGAATGCAGGTGCCGATTAAACTCTTGCTTAGAAGAGAATGTAAAACTCAGTAGGTAAGTTTGATGCTCCTATAAGTTCATTTTCTCCCACTTTCAATTTTGTTGAACTTCTTCTTTGCAGATTGGTGCTGCTAATCTTGCAGTGGCTTCCCTAATTTTTTCTGCAAATTTTTTCTCCTATGTTCTGCAGAGAATTAGATGATCTACGCTCTATGTTAGAGAATATCAGATCTGAACCCAATGAACGAGATGCAATTGTCAATATCACAAAGGTACTTCTGCTTTTAAGTGTATTTTCAACTTGGCTTGCTCAACTTTATGGACTAAGAAAAAAGAAAGCCAAGATGATGGAGATTACAAAATGGCTTTGACAAAATGAACTCCATGAGCCTACTGAGTGTTTATGTCTTCTTACACACTCTACAATGTTGCTCCACTAGTGTTTGACTTTAGGAAGACGATCATGTTTACAGTGGCGTGTTTAATGCTGTCTTCAGCAATGGCTTGAAACTTTGGATTGCTGAAACATCTAATCTAACCAATACTTAACTCTGCAGGAGGCTGCATTGAACCTAGGAGGGTTAACCAGTGAAGAATTTGATACTCTTGTGGTGCCAGAGAAAATGATTGGCCCATCTGATTGATGAGATTATCAAGATCTTGAAGCTCCTGAAATTTGATTTCAGCATTAATTGCCCGATGCTTCATTTTGTGCATTCTTTCTCCCAATCAGTTTGATTAGGAATTAGAAATCTGATCTTCAGCAACCCAAATAAATTAATAAAAGAAGAAGAAACTCGATGGATTTATTTTTTTCAACTTACGAAAACAATATTCTTGAGGTTTTCTCCATGGCTGGCTTGGGTCTTTGGCAGGGTGACAACAGCAGCAGCGATTGGGAAAATGAGTGGAGAGCCTCCCCCATTTTGTAATGATTGTATCAAAGAAACCAATAGAATTTATGATATTGTGTTAAGCGTAAATTGGGATTATTTTGTGTGCGCTCTGGAATCATTTGAAAGTAATGTCTTTGTTTCTCTGTTTTTTCTAATGCTGGTGCTGAGTACTATCTTAAAAGTACCATCTAGTATCTATCATAAACTCAATAAATAATTCAAGACGAATGAGAAGTAAAGATAGCAAAAAAATTATAAAAGTAAACATAGCCTTCAGTTACGTTGATGGTCTGTTGGTTGGTCCATTGACTGGTTGGTTTTATTTTTAATAAATTGTATTATAAATCCTATGATTTAAGGTGGTAACGAGTCAAAATAAATCTTACAATTTAGGTTGTTTTTAAATTGTAAGATTTATTTTGACTCATTACCATGAAATAAATTGTAAGATTTATTTTCATAGTTTGTGGTAAAAAAAAAATCCCGACAAATAGAGCCTTTGAAACTCGATTTCCATTCAGTACTCAAGTTCACTAGCAGCGAGTATGTCAGGCCAAGAGTTCAAAACTATTTACGGCCAACTGCCACTAGAAAAATTCCCAGTGGAAATCGAGTCTCTGAAACTCGATTTACATTCAGTGGCTTTTTTGTAAATAAGTCCAGCATAAATCGAGCCTTTGAAACTCAATTTGCATTGGTAGTTTTTTTTTTTTTAATTTTATTTTATTATTATTAAAATACTGGCAAGTTATTTACAAATATGCCACCCAAATGGAAATCGAGTTTCAAAGACTCGATTTCCACTAGGAATTTTTTTTTCCCCTTCCCCCACCTACAACAGTAAACTAGTTTCTTTTCTTTTTGTCCTTCCCCTATAGCAATAAACCAGATCCAAAACACATCACATGGGCAATAAACAACTAGATACAAGCATATGATACCAGTCAAAGGGAGAGTACATCAGATGCAAAAAACTGGATTAAAACAATTACTATTCATAGGCATTATAGTTGCCCTCTTACCTACATACCAGAAAAATTGAACCACTACATAAGGCACACAAAAAACATTGCTAGCTATCATCGATAGGTACAAGGCTCCTGTGGTTGAACTTGCCAAAGTACTAGCTACTAATGCCAAAGTAATATCATTGCTAGCATTATAGGCAAAAGCTGCACAGTGCAACTAATGTAACGAGTACAATGGATAGTGAATAGTTCAATTACAACAACATTCAGCAATAAACAAAATAACAATTGAGTCGATACAACATAGTCTGCATAGTCGCCTAGCACTTGTCCATACTGATACAACATGGTCTACATAATCGCCTAGCACTTGTCCATACCAAAGATAACCACAACTCCCACATACAATGTCATTCCAAAATCGAGTCTCCGCTCGCCTGACAAACATTAAAATACGATTGTTAGTTCCCAAATGCGAAGAACAAAAAGCAAATGAAATTATGAGCATATTATATAAAAATAACGACAGCCCTTGCCTAGTTTGTAGACTACCACTTGTCGAAGCCCCACGGGAATTGGGACATCTTTTGCAATTATGCCCCTCTTCATGACACACTCCACATCGCTGCCTCGATTGAATCTCCCTCAAGTCATCATCTTACCTCCAGCTTCCCCATTCTCACTGTACCCCATCCATTTCATTCCTTATTCTTGACTTCACAGGATGACCTTTGGCCTGCAACAGCTGTGGGTCAGACACCCACTGTGATCCGCGAACATCCCTCCACAATGACTTTGACTTTGGCACCACAAATTGATGTGCATATGTGTGAAGGCGTTGTCCAAACTGTAACATAGGTCAATATAGCTGGTCGCATCGAGGTGCAGACCTTGAAGAACTTTAATTGCATATGAACAAGGGATCTTAATGTTTTGCCACTTTCCACAACCACATGTTCTAGTAAATACGTGCACTTCATGACTGTGGTTTCACCCTCCACCTCTATGGTCGTTGTACGGGGTAACCACTTGATATACACCAGTTTCATGATTAAAATTCATCAGAGTGTGACCTAAAATTTTTTGCGCATTTTTGGTATAGATCCCCATTGCATAATCACTCCACACCTTACCTCGAGAGGGATCAGAAGTAATTTCTTTATGTCGATCGTGGAAATATGCAACAAGTTTGCACCAAGTGAACTCAACCATTGCAACAATGGGCAAACTGGGTGCACCTTTAAGTACCCCATTAAAGCACTCAAAGATATTGGTTGTCATTGCCCCATAACGTCTTCCACCGTCATGTGACTGGGTCTATTTGTCCAGATTCTCACTCATTAGATATGTGTATGGCATATAGCGTGCAATATGAGGATCATCAGGTTCTACACCCCTCAGTGCATTAATCTTGACATCCCTAATGGTTTGCATTATGGACTCAAATTTAGCTTCATAAGTCGCATATCCAGCTTTCAAGGCCAATGCCTTTAGAGTCAGGTCATCAAAGTGTGTGTTGAAGTTGCTAGCAACATGTTGAAGGCAATATCAGTGAAATACCCGTAAGCTTCCATCACCACCTCTAGGCCACTCTGCAATGGCTCATTTGATACCTTTATGTCGGTCAGAAATAATGCAAATGCCCTCATCAGGTATCACATGCTCTATCGAAATCCTGAGACACTCTAAAAACCACCCCCAACTAGGCCTTGACTCCTTGTCCACAACAGCAACGGCGAAAGGCAAAACCTTTTGGTTAGCATCAGTTGTCATTGCAATCATCAACACCCCTCAATATTTACCTTACAAATGAATCCTATCAATACTGATCACTGGCCTGCAATATCTGAATGCAGCAATGCATGGAGTGAATGCCCAAAATACATAGCGCAGTAACGTAGTACCATCTATGCCCCTAGGTATGGTGTAATAGTTGTACTGGGTACCCAAATCCTGATCCAAGTATGCCAACAACAACTTTCGTAACCTTTGGTAAGACTTCTCCCAATCCCCAAATATCTTAATAATTGCCTTTTATTTTGCGTCCCATACCTTATAGTAAGAAAGCTCATAATTATACTTAGTATGTATGATCCCCCAGAGCTCATCAATACGAGCAGTGTGATTTTGTCACAATTTTCCCACAATTTCTGATGCAACAAAATTAGAATCCATCATTTTACCATCTCTTCGTAGGCCAAAGGGTATACAACTGTGTGGACCCACATAAGATGTGACCATCCACAGACCATTAAGTTTAGCCTTCATGAATGCCCCAACGTACCACTTGCAATTGGTGTCAATGCATGCAGCGCACAATTTGGATTTGGTCGACCTTCGAATTGTAAAATTTCTATTCTCCTTTGCTGCGTATATTATCAATGCATGCTTCACTGCCTCTTTATTTGCAAAAGTCAACCCTTTACTAAAATTCATCTCATCTTCCCAAGTAGAAACAAATGGTATCTGAAGTTGTGAAGGATCAACCATAGTTTCTCAAGTATTTGCATAGAATGACTTGGCAGGAGGTGTGTAGGCAGTGGTCATATTTGTATTATGTTGGACGCCAATATCATCATCCGCATTACCTTCGTCATGGTACTCCATATTTTCCTCTGCAAAATTGGGAACAAGTTCATGGTCATCCACATCCCTGTCAAAGTCGCCTCGCTCAATCCTCTCTTCGCACTCATCCATATCATCAAGATTTTCACCATCATTCACAGCATGATCTTCGTCTTCGTCTTTGTCTTCCTCCTTTAAATGTGTCTCTTGAGGTTGGAATGTTTCACCAGTATTAGCAGCATGATCTTGACGTGGGAGTGTATAATCTCCCATTGTATAGCCTCCCATTGTAGTGCATCCATCATCTAGGGCTGTAAATTGTAAAGATGTAGTTGTTTGTTGCACCTTCTCGGCATCAACTTCTGCAAGCGACTCTGAACTTACGTACAACTCAGTAGCATTTACTTGAGGCATTTTACAAATCCTATTAAACATGATCTTTACATGTTTGTCTTCTTTGACCGCCATATACCCATAATTTATCCGTTCATGAAGGACTTCTTGTGGGTAACGGTAAATAATCTTTATGTCATAACAAGCAGGGTTCAAATTCAATTCTTCCATTATTTTCATCTTCAAATCATATAACGTCTTCAACTTACGATGTATCATCATGTAATAGCATTCGATACCCAACCCTTTAAATGGGAATCCATCAATCTCATCAAGATTGAGAAAGGGTCCATCATTGTATACATTTATATCAATATTCTTCAGAGATTGTGAACCTATTATAGTCAAGTGTAATATGTTAGTGACATATTTTATCTCTTTCATTTAACATCAATTACAAAACCATTTTATCTACTCAAAGTACAAAAATTACAACTTCTTACATCACATGCATGTACAAACACACCCCACATTTGCATATACTCACCCTACATCACTTACAAACACACTCAATCATTATCATTTCGTACTCAAGCAAATAAAAAAACTAAAGACAAAACTCACCCCCATTTCAAAATTTCAACTCATTCTAACAAAAAAATAAAGAAAAATATTAAACCAAACAACAACAAAAATAGTCATGATAAAAAGCCTAACAATACAAATATATATCTACAATATTTTTTTCTTTTTATAAAAGCCTAGCAAATATATACACTAACTTGTTACATCATATGCATATACAAACCCCACATTTGCATATAATCACCCTATCACATACAAACACACTCAATCATTATCATTTGTTTCTAAAATAAAAATAAAAAATAAAAAATCATTAATCATACTCAAACCAAAAAAAACTAAACACACAACTCACCCCATTACAAACCTTCAAATCATTCTATCGAAAATATAAAGAACAATATCAAACCAAACAAAAAAAAAAATAGTCATGATATACATACCCATAAAAAAAACCTAACAATACATATATATTGTAACTAACAACTAGAGAGAGTGAGAAACCTTACCTGACATGAGGATGTGAAAATATGGAGAGTGAGTTTGATTTGAAGTTTTGTAATGGAGGTGAGTTTTGTATGAAAGTGAGAGAGAGAGAGAGTGAGAGAGGAAGAGAGAGCTGCTGGGTTTTTTGGAGGAAAAAATGGAGAGATCCCATACCCACATTATGAGGACTAAGGTCAGTAGCTGCCCTAACCATGTGGAAGCTCGTGGACCAAAGATTGGAAATCGAGTCTCTGAGACTCGATATCTAGTTGGAATCCACGTGGGATGTAGGTATGACATAAATCGAGTATATAAGGGTTGAGATGGAAATCGAGTCTTTAAGACTCGATTTCCACGTGGACAAACCGGCCAGGTCAGACTCCTTCAGAACATGAAAACCGAGCCTCAAAGACTCGGTTTATAAGCCCAAAATCGAGCCTCTTAGACTTAAGATGTTAGTAAGTAATATAGTTTGAAAACAGTGCCTACTAATTATATTGTTTGGAAAACGAAATTAATTCCCAATTTTGGCCTGAGAAAAGCAAACGAGAAAGAGAGTGAAAAGCAAGTGAGAGGAGAATAATTTAAAAAAAAAAAAAACTAGAATAAAATAATAATAAAAGTTTTACAATTTCTGGCATTTAGAACATCTCATGTGAGAGGTTTTTTAGTGTTTGGTGTGCCAAATGCCAAATATTTGGCATTTGACACTCTTTACGCTAATGTTCTTACATGTGTTTAGTTGCTCTTATGGGAGTTTAGAAAGCGTTTGAGAGTATAATCAAGGTTTTGGGAGTTTATTCACAAATTCATGTATCTAATATGAATCTAGGTTCATGCGCATTCATTTTATGTTGTGTATAATTTTGTAGTTTCTTTACCTTAAATCAATCTGTTGAGTTTTCTCCAATTCATTCCTAGTAGTTTGAAGTTTTTCTACAAATAAAGAGAAGGAAAATCTTGAGCACAACAAATAGGACATATTAAAAAAATAAATAAATAAAAATCTTTGAGCATGCCTTTGGGAAAGCTAGTACACAATACTAAAGTAAGGACGCTCTATTTTTGGTAAAGTGAAGATGAGCATTTAAACTTGAAAATGGAATGGCAGTTTCCACCACTCGCTTGTGTGTATATTAAGATTTAAACACATGCTGCTACAATTGAAAAATGGGGATGTAGCTTAGATGGTAAAGATACAGGGTATTGATACCCCGCATCTCCACTTTTGAAGCGGCGTCGTTTTGGCACAACCCACCTGCTTATCATGGAAAACAAAACTTCTTCTTCTTGAGGCCTTTAACCAGAGACTGTGTGACCAAACCACTGCATATAATGGTCGTGCTAGCCTAGGTATTGGTTAAGGTTGTCCACGGGTCAGGCTGAGCCAGGTCTGTGCCCAACTTGGACTCGACCCGACATGATCAGGTAGGGAAGATTTTGACCTACAACCAACCAGAATGAAGTTTCGGATCAACCGGGTCAAGTCATATCGGTTGTCGGGTGTGTATCAGTCAGTTTTAGGTTTGCCGATATTGCCAGATTTTAGCCGAAATCTGGCCGAATCTCATTAGATCTAGCGAAATCTAACGAGATCTAGCTGATATTCCTTCAGATATATGGAGATCTGGCCGAGATCTCACTGAATCTACCAAGATCTGGATGAGATCGCCTAATATCGACAAAATTAGAGTCGGGCTTACCGAAGTTTTGGCCGAAACTCGCAATTTCTGACACGGAGAGAAAAAGTGTTCAGGTAGGTCAAGTTCATCGGGTTCTCAGACAGCCAAACCACCACTCGAACAGACAACATGAAGTCCTAGCGCTAGTGACCTGCGGCTGATCAAACCACCGCTTGGATTGGGCAGTTCTCGGGTGGAGATCGTCGAGTACCGGGCGGTTCTTCGGGTTCGGCGGGTGGTGGACAGCCCTAGTATTGATGTGATTGAGATGACGAAGCAAGATTCTTCCCAAATTTATTTTTCATGTTAAATAAAGGCTAACCAGTGTAAAATTATAATAGGAAGTTAGTCAGCAATTCAAGTATTACCCCAGTCAATGTTTTCACGTATTGAATTTGAAGGTGATCGTTGGATGTCAAAAACTTGGACTAGTTAGCTCAATAATTTTTTTTTTTTAATACAAGATAAAAATTTTATTCTAACCTAATCTAAGTGTATATGTGTGTGAAGCTCTGTTTTAGAGACTTAAACCTCGGTCTTTACCTCCCACACCGTACAAGCACTTATAATTGTGGAGTGACCATGCAGTGGTTGAGCTCTACAATTAATAATGAGGATTGGTGATTTTAAAGGATTTAATTCAAGATTTATTTATTTATTTTCGCTCAAGGGGTGGGGTGACCAAAGAAATAATTGTTGACAATCAATGAAATCAGAACAACAAACATGCTTCCTGATGCTGGTTGTAAATTGATGATATCAACACATTATCCTAAGAGTAGCTCATGCAGCCAGCATATTGATTTGGGGTGGATAGACCTCACCTATTGATTTGTTGTTCAATGCTTTCTTCTTCAGTATTATAGGAAGCAATTTATTCTTTTGGTGGTTTTTAGGCTTATTATTAAATATGCCAGAAATATACTACTGTTCAAGGGCTTGCTTCATTCTGTTGCATCTGGAAATTGATTTTGATAACCATCTTTGGTACTTCGCAAATACCATTATCTGCGTGTTTTAAATGTTCTACTTGGAAAAAATCCTAATGGCCAAATTGCTTGGGTTTTAATTAGTTGCAAGGATACCACTATCCCATAGGTTCCCAAATCTTTTCTAAAAGCTTTGTCCTTCATTCCCTTTGTTACATTTTCCTAAAACCACTCAGTGGTGTTATCACTGATCGAATTCCGTCATTGCACTTGCACACAGTTAATCCATCTAAGATGACTTTCAAATGTTTAGTCACTGAGCTTAATTCTTCACTTCTGCTGGGCTCATTTTTAATGCCATAGGTATTTGTTACATTGCATTGGAGGTTTCGTAGCTAATGGAATTGCAGAACATAGTGTCTGCTGACATTAAGGGATAAAATGTGAAAGTGTACAAAGGAAATTGCATAGAAACTCTCTTTTGGTAACATTTGCATACTTTTTAATTAGGCAAACATTTGTCTTTTGATTCAAATTTTGACTAGATAAGGAAAGATATTGCTGTTCTGACTTGCTACAATCATTAACCTAGAGACTTAACTCTTTTTGGTTTTTGTTTTGGGTACCAACAGGGAGAATTCACAATGTAAATTTTTTTTTTTTCGTCAAATCCATTAGTTTTTAATCTGTTTATGATGACTTATTTCTTCAACTTGTTTGTTGATATTTTTGTAGCTCCGGGAACGCAGGGGCAGCGGAAGAAGCCATGTCTTAAGTGAGGTACAGTGGCCCTTCGTGAGATTCGGCACTTTCAGAAGAATTGGAATCTGTTCATTCTAACTGCTCCTTTCATCAGAGTTGAGTTCATTATCTTATTTTTATACATGAAAATATATGCATAGATAAACAAACGTCAGTATATTGTGTGCTAGGATACACATTTTAGAAAAAATGGGGCTCTGTTATTGGTAAATGAAATTACTCAAGTAAGCATTGATTTTTGTATAAGGTGGTCAAATTTTCCCCCCTTGACCCTTGCACGTAGCAACTAATTTCCAAGATCTTCGCTTGGTCTATTGAGAATGTATGTGTTTTTCATTCATTATATTTCTAAGTAAAAGAAAGTACTATTCAGCAAAAAAAAAAGTAAAAGAAAGTACTATTGAGAGAGTTTAATCTTACAAGTTTTGTAGGCTTATAGGGATAATCATCAAAGTGGTCGTACTATTGTATCTTTGGAGGAGACACACAAATTGTAAGTCTATTACACATATACACCTAAAATTTCGTCAGTGGACTGTATCGTCTCAAGATAGTGACCTAATCCATGCCTTAACTTCACCACTTAAAAACATTCATGAATTGACGATAAATTGTTTAGTATATTATGATATTATGGTATCTAATTTATGTGAAATGTTATTATTTAAATGATAATTTGAAAATTATTTATTTATCGATTATTGTTTTTAGAAACAACATTCTGTAACTATGGATATACAGAGTAAAGTAAAGACACAAAGTTACAACCTCCATGTACAATCAAACGGAAGAATACCTCCAAAAATGCTAATTACAATTATCAAACAATGTCTGAAGTAGCCTGATGAGCAGTAGATGGATAATTTCGGCAAACTGGACAAGTTTTATTCATTCGGAGCCATTCATCAATGCATTCAACATGGAAGCAATGCTTGCACTCCGGTATACATCTCAGTGTGTCTTTGGGGCAATATTCTGATAAGCATATTGGGCAAGTGTTGTCATTGGGTCCAGGAAGTTTTTGGCTCTCTTCAAGGACTAGCTTTTCATAGGATTGAATGGTGGATTCATCAAGACCCATCATGACATCAGGACGTTGTGGTGTCACTATAGCCTGGGGGTTGGACCTCCGGCCTCTTGCACTTTCCATGCAACATGCGAAACATGCAATCCCAATAACACATGTGATGGTTGGTAAGGCAATGGAGAAGCAGACGATCCTAAAAATTCGGAGACCCATAGATAATTGGCCTGAAATTGGAAGCAGTTAAGTTCTAAATTAAGTAGCAATCAGAGGGATCAGATGCAGTTTAGAGCTAAATTATCACCTAATTCTACATTCATTTTAGATTTCATATTTGAATGCTATGCAAAAGGATGTCTATACTCTATCCCATGTGAGGGGAGAGCAACAAGCACAGAATTTGTAATCAAAATAGATATGTAGAAGTTTTATTAGGCTTTGCAATCAATGCCAAGTATATGTAATGGAAAAGCTGCTGTTATACTGCAATTTGGTTCAAAGGTCTAGAATCTTTTTGTTTTTGGTAACAGAGATTTTCGAACTTAATGGGGGCTTTTTCTTGTCCTTTAGAATATAATATGCTCTAATTATCTGTAGGTTAGTTAAATCCAAATAAATAGTTTGACTTGAGTGAGCAATCTCAACAAATTAACTACGTAAATAAAAATTAACATGATTAATTTAATTTAATGGGGCAAGTGAGTTGTTGCATCTTCCAGTTCCAGCAAACGGAAACAATAGGATAACCACCAATATGCTGTTGTTCAAAGCTAAAGGAACCTAAAATTTTAGAAATCTAACCAATACCCTTAAAGCCAGTTCAAAAAATAAGTGCCGATTAGGATGTCTAATGAGACGTCATTGTAGCTTGACAGACTGACAACAAAAAAGGGTTGGCAATTAAGGTCGGTTAGCACCTGAATTTTAGTGATGGACTATCTAACTCATTGTTTCACAAGTGAATCTTGAGTTTGACTCCTCTCTCCATTTTTTTTTAGAAAAAACAGATAATCTCTGTACTAACATTATGATACATCTAGACATTTAGGCCGATAAGTGTGTTAAATTTGTTAAATATGAATTAGAGATGGAAATTTTGTTAATTTTTTAGAACTATTCAAAATTTGATTATTCGTTTAATAAAATTATTATTAAGAAGAACTAGAGTATGTTTTGTTAACATATCAATTCTAATAAATTGGAGGAATTCTATTTCCTATATTTTAAGTATAAATTATCAATTCTCACATACCCTACCTATATTAGAATTACTAATGTAACACTTGAATTCAACATTTCACTTTCTTTCTTTTTTCCTTAAAACTACCTATATAAAGTTAATTTTAGAAAATATATCCAAAATTAGATATTTATTAATATGTTAGAACATTTTTTTTTAAGGTTTAAAATATTATACTTAGTGGTCAAATTATCAATACCAGTGTTGTCTAAAGACTCTAAATTACAATATAATTGTCAATTCTATCAATCCTACGGCTCCCATTCCATTGACATTGTCTTTTCTCTCTCTCTCTCTCTCTCTCTCTCTTTTTTCCTTAATCAGTACCAAAAATATATAAAATACGAAGAATGTGATAATATAAACATTATCTTTTTTGAAGTCAACGACCTTAATGAGCGGTACAACATCGTTTCTGTGGGCCCAAATAAGAATATATAGACCTAGTCCGAAAGCTGACATGCCCTCTCTCTCTCTCTCTCTCTCTCTCTCTCCAATTCATTATTCATTTTCAAGATCAACGTAGGGTTTGATGGTTCTAAAAACGATTCTAATTCTATGTCAAAGAAATTATATATGTCTGTTATCAAATAAATAATGGAAAACAAATAAAGAGAATATACAAGGAAAATGTTAATTTAATTACCTGGTTGAGGTGTAAAGAAACAACCAATTTGTTGAGTAGTATCATTGTTTGTCCTGAATCCACACACACCGCCTTGTGTTTCACAATCTCCACAACCAGGTAAGTACCACGTTAAGAGAAGATCCTGGTTGAGGTCACGGTCTGTGAATCCCTCGTAATACTGGGATGGCCAGGCTACCGGAACCGGCGATATGGTAATGACTTTGCATGTAGGAATGGTTGAATTAGCAAGAATCAACGAGGATGTAGCTAAGATAGAATGCGTGGAATTGCTGAGGCAATCGATGACAGTGAGACCGAACTTTGTGAACTCAGATGGGCAGCGGAGGAAAACGTATTCCTGAGTGAAAGCAGTAACGAAAGGTGAGCCTGAAAGGTTGAAGCGCAGGAGCCTTCGTGCAAGGCAACGACCAGGGTCATACAACTCTATCCGTTGGTTCGAATAGTCGATGTTGCGAACTAAGAATTCGCCGGAATGAGGAAGTTTTAAAACTGTTTGACTCTGGCTTTTGCAGCTGAGGTCGAAACCTGGATATCCACACTCATTACTATCATTATTACGCCCAGATTGAGACTGTAATTGGAAGGGAAAACGAATAGAAGGGTTGTCCTTGTCTGTGCCACACTTGGTGGCTGGGCAAGGTCCTGTTCCTGCAGGTCCTGCAGCTCCTGCAGCTTTAATTTTAATAATGATAATAATGGGATTAGGAGAGAGGAACAAGAAGGAGAGGACAAGAAACAAGACTTGGAATATGCTCATCTTTTTTTTCTTTGTTCAAATTGAAAGCCCCCTGAATCCAGGGCCTTAGGGGTGAGATTTGGCACCCCTTGCACATATATACTTAATTAAGTAGCCTGTTTTAACTTAAAAGACTCACCATTATTATTAAATAAATTTCTAAACAATTCTAAAGTCAATGTTTTAATTTTGATACTGATCTGGCATTTACAACTAACTGCATTATCCAATCAACACTGGTTGGTAGCGGCCTACTGACCGTTATTTTTACAGTTACGTACGTACGTGTCTGTCTAGTACTATAATGGTACGGCTGCCTAGTAAATATATACCACGTGTAAAATTAATTTTATTTATTATATTTGCTTCCAATGCTGAAAAATTTGTCCCCCTAATTTTTAGGGGAAAGTCATACATGAACCATTTATAAAAATATTGCTAAATATTAGGTGGAAAGCTGCAATTGAGCGAGCATAATAATATTAATAGTTTAATATCATGTAACATCTTATCTCAAGACTCAAGTAATGTGAGAAATACTCAATCATTAATCTACACATTTCATGTCTATAAGACTATAACGCATGACCGAACTTGGTTTTGTAGACTTGGGATATGTTTAAATACTGTTTATTTTGTTGAAAATTGAAAACAACAGGTTAATTTTTAAATGTGTGAATAATGCTGTGAGACTCATTAAAGGTTTATATGAAAAAAGAAGTTTGTGGGTCCCGTGAACAGTGCACGGGACCCACTGAAAAGCTAAAACGCACCTCTCTCAAAAAAAAAAAAAAAAAAAACCAAAACACAAACGCTGAAAAAATAATCAGTATCTAAAGTACAATTAAACTTATTTTTGAAGTAAAAAGTTTTTTTTTCTATTTTTAACCACCCACTTTTCATTTTCAGTTCTTATACATTCAATTAAAATATTGATATTCTTCTCAAATATATATATATTAAAATATTAATTATAATTTTTTTAATTTTGTTTAGGAAGTAGAGAGAAAGGAAATAGAATAAGTTAAGAGTATAAAAACAGGAGAAAAGTTTTACAAAACGTTACGGTACTCTCCAAACTTGTTGAGCACTATAGCATTTTGCAAAATTGTGAATAGCGTTGAAGCGCCAGATGTGAAACAATTTTGGTGATTCTTGATTCCTATACTCTTCAATTTGGCAGAAAACAAAATGTTCTGAGAAGCCAGATGTTAATGCTCATTGCTCAATTATAGCCTTACCATTACTACTTCGCACTATTCATCCATGCCACCCAAACATAGATTGGCCGCCCCGTATATTTTTTATGCATGCATATCCACATGTAAGTGTACATAAGTACAGGCTCATATATACATACATACCTATAGCCTATAGGTACAAATGTTTGTCATTTCCATGCTGCCACAGTATAATACGGTACAGTACAGTCCCAGGGGAAACCAGACTCAATGTTTTATGTACTTTTAAGGAGCAACACAAAGGATATTATTATATTCCAACTGAATGGATCAATGGTTTAAGTAGTACTCTGTATGAGTTGTCGAGAAGGGGAATTTTACTTCCCTTGAAGAGAAAAACTTTGCTAAGGAGACCAAGGGATTTGAGGATAATTACAGGAGTTGCTGAGAGATTCTAATAGCAACTACTTCTCCATTAGTTCCAGCTCTCATGGTGTGGAATTTGACATTAATTCCTGTTTCCAAGAGAATAGACAGATCAGATAGAAGTTAATCATGGAATCTGACATTAATTCCTGTTTCCAAGAGAATAGACAGATCAGATAGAAGTTAATCATAGAAAAGATTATTGCAAACTGCGGCCTTGAATAAACCAACTATAGGGAATGCAAGCAATGATCTGATTGTCTATTTTGAGTAACTATATGACTAGTTATGGAATTAATAGTGGGGGGCAGAAATTAAAAGACTGCTTTGAATTTTCTTTACCATCATTTTCTTGTAAATTGGTGTTGACTGCAACTGCATGGAGAGTGATCATAGCCTTTGGATGCAAGTCGTTGATTTTCCCTACCCATGAGTTGAGATTAAAGACAGCTGCCAATTCATTTGGAAATTATACAATGCCATATTACTTTTAAATGATCAGCAATAGAACAAGACACTTGAGTCAGTTTTCCTACAAGAGAATTAAATTACACTCTTAAACCCCTTCTAATCCCATTGAATAAGCATAACTCATGAAATCATTATGCCTGACTTGTTGAAGAATACCATTCTAATGTTGTTGGGTAGTTAATAAAAAATAATTCACTCTTTGATGTGAGAAAGTATGTTATCTGTTCTCAATGAATCAGTTAAGATCAGACAGCATTTTCAGGTGTGTCATGTTATAGTATAATTTTTTTTTTTTCTCTGGTGACAGGAAAATGATACAGTGACCTCAATTAGTGTAGAGTATAAAGAATTACCACACGATGAAATGTCCTTCAGGTTTTTGACATCAAAAATGGCCCCAGAAGCTCCAGCTACACGCTCTTTGACATCATGAGATCCAATTAGCTGGTATTCCCAGCTTCCCTTCTGGTACCCATCACAGAGGAACAGCTCTATATGCCTTGCATCTAAAGTCTGCATCGTTCCTACATAAACAACGATATTAACTCATATCGTGGAAACTTGTGCAGGCTTTTTGTGAGACACCAAAATACCAAAACAAAGTGATGTTTTATGCAAAAAAAATTTTTTATTAATAATTAAACATGCGTCCAGTGGATCATGAACCCACAAGCTCACCCTCCACCTTACTCTTACAAGGGGAGGAGGTGCCATTTGAGTTAGAGCTCGTTGGCTTGGAACTTGTCTCTTAGGTGACAAATTTGGCTACTGCATTGTAAGATTCATCGAACAATAGCATGTATCAGTCAATGATAGGATGTCTCAGTTATCCTAACTAACAACAGTATCAGCAAATAAGACATGCATGTCAGCTCATTTAGTATGAAAGTACATTAATATGGTATATAGATTCGTGGATTAATTTTGCAACAATACAGCAAAAATACACTACTGAATAGAATTCTAAAAAAGGAAACAAGCTTATGAGTGATTGATTCATTGCAAAAGTAGCTAAACCTGTGAAGATTTTTCATTTATAAACCTCGCCATAAGTTACCACCACCCAAACTCTGAGCTAGTCAAGTATTAACTCACAGAAACAAAACCAGATTATCTAAGTAGTCACATGTCTCTTAATGGTATCCCTTAGGCACTAATCTCATGAACCAAATAAACCAACAAGGGAATTGATACATTGTACTTTTATTGGTATTAATGTTTTTTTTTTCCTGCTCACCATCACATGTATTGAGTTCGCAGACGGGGCATCGAACAAGCTGCAGATCTGAAAACATGAGCCCAGAATTAAAACAAAGGTTAATTGTGGTGATAAATTTTGAGCATGAGATCCTTGTTTTTTAGAAGACTTATTAGAAGTACCAGCTATCCAGATCCCAGGTTTAACATTGTCTAACACGCAACAGCCACTAGACTGCAACATCTTCTCTACAGTATCTTCATTTGGGATTTCGGGAGGAGGGCTTAACTTCTCTGTTAGGAATACTGAAGAGTCAAGCAAAAATGCACCAATTCGCATCCAATCTGACATTCCCATCACAACAAAATATTAGTTAATAAATCAGCCGGTCTGCAAATGCAGGGAAGGGAAGGTTGTTTTATTACTTATACACAGATTCATATTATTCCCATCCAACTGA
Source organism: Quercus suber (assembly GCF_002906115.3). Taxonomy (NCBI): domain Eukaryota; kingdom Viridiplantae; phylum Streptophyta; class Magnoliopsida; order Fagales; family Fagaceae; genus Quercus; species Quercus suber. The sequence goes on from NW_027069888.1 coordinate 318,354, forward strand.
AAATATGAAAATTGCTTTCTTCCTCCTACAGTTCATATTACCACTACCTACAATAATTTTTTTTTTTCAATAATAACATTCAATGCATAGCTCTTATGCAATTCAAAAAAATAAGTTTAAAGGCCCAATATTTTTCACAACTAATAATTGGCCTGTTTTGATTAGTGCTAATAAAAGTAATGTTAGTTGTAATTAATAAAAAATATTATTTTACTTTAAACATTCCATTTTATACTTCACCAATTATAATATGCACAAATTTTTTATTCCTTATAAAATAAGCAAAGTTTTAAATGGAAAAAAAAAATCCTAACAATGACATACAACATAAATTTATTATTAAAGTGATAGTGTGTAAAAATGAAAATGACGTTGCTTCAATCACAATTTGTCATATCAATTATTGCGAAAAAAATAATAATAAAAATAATATTCAGCCAAAATTATTTTAAGTGTTAGGTAAATGAACTTCTTTCAAATCCAAAATGCTCGATGAATCAAACTCACCAATATGCTTCTCTTTTTGGTGGAACTTGAAAGAGTGGCTCCCATCTGCAAAATCAAAAAAAGCTGATGATTGAGACGTGGAAAGCAAGCAGAGTAGAGAGGCCATGATAGTGTGAAATTTTTATACATACCGAAGGCAGAAGTGTAGAGGTCGAACCATTTGAAATCCACGTGTTGAGGAGCAGCAGGGAGCTGAAGATCACGAAGGCACACGAATTTCCAAATGCTATCATCCATGATCACACGCTGGAACCATTTGCTCGTCACAGCCAGCTTCATCAGAGACCTTCCGTCTAGAAACTTCGCAATCTCTGTCCACACGTCCTCTTCGTACCTTCAAAGACAAACAATTAACAATCATATTTTAAATTTAAAAAAAAAAAAAATCAAATTATTATTATTATTATTTTAAAAGTCTAAAACTCAAACTCTGTTATTTGAGTTTTGTTTTTAGGTTCTCTTTTAGTTGTTTGACTCAAAAGTTAGTTAGAGAGAATTCAAAAAAATCTAAATGAATTCGCGTTTGGCTTCTGAGAAAACGCAAGAAAATGACTAAAACTTGAAAGTGTTTGTTAATTCGATTTTCTAACCGATTCAAACTAAAACAGAGTTCGAAAATTTGCCGCTACTGAATAACAATCATGATTCGAAATCAGATCAATCAGTCAGGAGTATAACAGCATTCACTTCAAATCACAGATCGGTACTTTAAAAATCATTTCAGAAAAAAGATTTTCCAGATCATAATCCAAACAGCTGTACAAATATGAACGAAATTCATCACTGAATTGAGATTCAAAAGTTCACTAAATGATCAAAACGTTTTCTCCAAGAACAGATTTACGAATCTAAAATTAGCTTCTCTAAACAAAAGAAAGAATTGATTTCCGATCATTCTAATAAGCACAATCGGATTCAGAATCTCACACACTCAAATACACACCAAAACCTTTAAAAATTCAACGTAAAATTTAAACAAAATTATAAAAAAAAACGAAATCAAAATGAATGTACCAGGAGAAAGAGGAGCGAGAAGGTTGAGGAGGAGAGGTGCAAGAGCAAATGCGTTTGGCTGATCGCAATCGCTTTCTCATGTGCTCAACTGCGCTCTGCAATTGCCGCTTTCCCATGCTTTCGATTTTTGAAGCTCACAAACTAAAACTCACTCTCACTCTCACTCTCTGCCTCTATTTATTTCCTTCTTTCTTCGCGCGCCAAGTACTCCCATTCAAAACAAACCCAACAAATTATTATTAATTATTTTTTTCAAATTGTTTAATATTTTAATGGGCCTCAGGTTAGCCCACAATTTCTACTTTTGTATGGGGCTGTTTTGTGGACCCTAAGTTCATTTGAAGAACCTATTCGCTTTTATTAATGACTTTCATGCATAACATAAAATTATTTATAGGTTTTTTTTTTTTTAATACTACTTTTTATCGATAACTTTTTCTACAAATTTCAAGTTGTGAGTAGTATTTCCTAAACCAAAAAAAATAAAATAATAATAATAAAAATAAATTTTTTTGTGAAATATTGTGGACAACATTTCTCTATATTCAATGTAATTTCTAAATATTACTCCAAAAAAAAAAATTATGTTTTGTGGACCCTAAGTTCATTTGAAGAACCTATTCGCTTTTATTAATGACTTTCATGCATAACATAAAATTATTTATAGGTTTTTTTTTTTTTAATACTACTTTTTATCGATAACTTTTTCTACAAATTTCAAGTTGTGAGTAGTATTTCCTAAACCAAAAAAAATAAAATAATAATAATAAAAATAAATTTTTTTGTGAAATATTGTGGACAACATTTCTCTATATTCAATGTAATTTCTAAATATTACTCCAAAAAAAAAAAAAATTGTCCCTATATTCATTCTTTTTTTATAAGCATGCAATTTACACTATAAATTTGTTGGATTACCATTTTAGTACATTAAGTTTAAATTTTATCATTATAATAAGTTAATTTTGACAACATTGTCATTTTAGTCCTTTTGTTCCATTCTAATGTCATTTTAAATCATTTTTTGATATTATAAAGGTGAAACAAAGTAGTAAAGTCTCTTCTCTTATCATTGAATAAGAGACATAGTGTTCAATCATTGACTATATCAAATCTAATTGGTGTCTTGGTCTAATAATAAAGAATAATATCAAAAGCGGATGTCATAGGTTAAAATTCTGTCTAAAAAAATCAATTTAATTCCTTCCAAGAATTCTTGTCAAACTCTTTTTAAAGTAATCTTGAAAGAACTTTGTATCCTAAGATAATAATAATAATATATAATAAAGGTGATGTACATAGAGATCATGTGATATTAGCTTAGTCCTCTCAATGGGAGAAACATAAACTTCCATTTAGAAGAACTAAGTATGATGGAGAGGATATGCACTTATATATCGATATAGAGATCCATTGGTTTAAAATGAAAATTTTTTCCATAAGAAGGAACTTCCATTCCATTCTCTATTTTACTCTTTTTCCATAGCCAATTTAATTCCCTCAATTCCTTAATTGCTTTTCTATGCATAAGGTTTTGGACAACAATTAAGTTTCAATAAATGACTAATTTGGATGTCCCATTTTGCACTGACTAATAAATTCACATATGCTATCTCAATGAAAAAGTAATAAAGGTATAATTGGCTCTTTGCATGATGATACTTTCTTCAGAGAATTTAAGATAATCCCAGGTCAAAAGTATTAAAAGTTATGTTGACAATGACATTTATACACTCTAATACGTCACTTCTAATATGTCACTTCATAAAATACAATCAACAGTTAAGTGATTTTATTTTGTTCTATTAAAAAGTAGCCATCTATGAATTTAAATGGATACAAATTTGACTTATTTTAGATTTAAATGAGTAAGATATGACCGTTTGAAGTTAATGTAACTGTATTATCTACGAATCTTTGGCATGCATACGCGCTTGATATGTATTGTAGATATAAATGAGTCATGAGTATATAAAACAAAGACAAATACTCAAATTTTCAAAAAATGATTTCATAACTTAACTTTTTAGGATCTGTTTGGATACCGCTTATTTTGCTAAAAATACTGTAGCAAAATATTTTTTATTGCTGAAAATATTGTTCACACATTTTCATCACTTGGCTAGTCCATGAACAGTGCCATGAGACCAGCCACGTGAAACACAAACGCAGAAATGCCACTACGCAAATTCACACTTAATTTAATTTAAAATTTATGATTCTCAACCAAAAAAAAAATAATAATAATAATTAATTTAAAGTGCTACCCACACAATGGGAGACTCAAAAAGAAAAAAAATTATTTTTGAGGGGAAAGACGAAGCTCAATAAAAACACTCATAAAAGCAAAGTTTTTTTTTGGGGTGGGACTTTTAGCTTTCACTAGATAAGATAATAGGTTTGCATTGATTCACCGATGAAGCTCCCTTGCCTTTGGGGATTCGGCTTCGGACTTAGAAGGGGTGACCTCTGCTAAAAGAAGCTTTATATCGCTTCCACTACCTCCCATCTAGTTACGTGCCGATGATATACTCATAAAACAGAGTCAAGAAGTCATCTAGACCCAGAGGATTTGTAAGATTCCAAACTGCAATTATACTAATTTAAAATGTCTGCCTCATTAGGAGCTTGACAATAAAACATCATTTTTCCAAAGTCAAGATCTTTGGAAAGATGATATTTCTAAGACCTCTAGAGCTAGAGAGTTTGATCTTGCGTTCAACAAAACAAAGCAAGAACCAATAGCGACGCACTCACATGTTTCCTTTTAAAAAATCTATTGAATTCCTCCTGTCCCTGATGAGTGATGACTACAATCAGGTAGGAAAAACTAGTCTTGAGATCATTACTGCCTATCACTCAAAAGGTGCTGGCTGCAGCTTATACATATATAGATGTACTCAACTTTATTGATTGGCTTGGCATTAAGATTTAAGGCCTCTCATCATTTAACATTTCTAAAGCCTTTCGATGTATGTTATGAACCTATGATTCTGCTTAAACAAAGAACCATAATATACCACTCACCTGTTAGGCGGGACGGTACCTCCCCAAGCCTTAGAGCTTGGGTGTGAGGGGGTCAAGGGTTCTAGCCCCAGGCGAGTACGTTAGGATAAATTTAAGATAAATTTCTAACCAGTTTAAAAAACAAAAAAGGACCATAATATAATACTGCTGGAGTCTTCTGCTACGTTTCCCTCTGTTTCTTGTCCATTCTAATTCTGTTGTTTTTGTTATTTTTTCTGTTCTGCGTTCTTCATTATACAAATACACTTTCTTTTTTTTCTTTTTTTTTGCTAAGCGTATAAATAGACAAATTTATTTACAATACAAATGGTAACTCATTCAAATTTGGGACCAAATTGGCATGGTGCGCAGTCATGATATATAATACAAAAATATAGTCATATGCAATTTTTTCAGAAAAATGGCACCAACAAAAAAGTTGGTGAATTTACATTTTATTGCATCTAAATGATTATAATACAAATTTGGGTTAAAAAAATTACAAGCTCACTCTGAAAAAGAATGAATCCTCATGGGTTAGGACTTAAGGAGGTACGCGGCCGGTGCAAGCTGCTCCTTGCAGAGATAAAATGGCAAAAAAGAATGTGCAACTTAATTCATGAATTTCCTACAATTGGGAGTTCTACATCGGCAAGGAACTTTCAATTCATCAAGCTCATCTGGATCAAACAAGTAATCATACCTGTGGCAGAAAGATTAAACAATTCTTTATTCCCAAACTGAATTTTTATGCAAAAAAGAGGTTAAATTTGAAGGCAGCAAACTCATTCATGCACAAATGCATACATGTGAGTGTGCGCACACACACACATGGGAACAATTCATACGTTAATTCTTCACCAGCAGAAACATTTGTCTTAGCAATAAGAACTATCCTGCTCTCCTCATCACCCAAACTCATGATCCTTGCATAGCAGTTGGGCATGCACTGCAGTAAAATGTGATTGAATGGTTAGCATTGTAAGATATAAGATGCATGTATAGAACCATCAAAAAGAAAAGATGCACGTAGAAATTTTATTTGCTTTTTATTTCTCTTTGTAAAAAACAAAGGTTGGATTTGGGCCACATAATATCTAGAAAGGAACCCTAACCCAAGCCAAATCTACTTTAAGATCATTACTATGGTCTTACATGTAAATCTGCTGCTCTACTATTAGTCTGTCAAAATATAAGCTAATATCTTCTTGGTCAATGCCTCAACAGGCAATGTGACCACAATGCAAATTTGACCAACATGACAAAAGCCAATCAAATTCCCAGTTGGGATCAATTCAAGTTAGAGGTCAAACCAAGCTATGAACAATCCAGTGAGCATGAAGATATGAGCCTATGCTTTTTGAAGCAAATGAAGAATAGGAGATATTTTCTCAAAGTCAATCAAAAACTTCAACACAAGAACTTACCGAATGATTGATTAAACGTGCTATATTCCCTTTATTTGTGGCATCAATTACTACTTCCTCACTGATCTTGAAGAGCTGCATAAAATTTTTCATTGGACATTAAAAACCACAGTTAATAGAGATAAATCTGATGAGATAATACAAGAATTTAACCTGCCAAAAAGAGGTGTTTGGGTAAAAATAAATTAAAATGGGGCATACTTAAAATCATCAGGTTGTCAGTAAAACAAAACGTAAGACTTCCTGTATTCTATATATGGTTTATCATGACCAGTCCCTTATTTTTTAAAATAAAAATAAAAATAAAATAAACAGACCGGTCATAAGACATAAGAAAGTAACTTCACCCTAACTTAAAATTAATTCAAACAGTTAAATAGTCACTCCTATACTACAACACTTTCACCTAATTATCAAATATGGAGTGTAAAAGACATGCAATGGGTACCTGTGCCTAAACTAAACATAGAATGGGAGTTCCCCAAAATTTCCCTTACTGCAATTGAGACATCAAAATACTTTTCACGACTTCCAATATAGGCATATGGAGGTCTAACAATATTAGCAATCGCCAAGAGAATGCACATGCAGAAAAAGGGAGTATTAAACAAAAGACTCACATAGCAATCTTTGCCTTCTAATTGGTACTTTGCCTCCCTCAAATCTGCAACACTACGCCGCACCTGCTCACCACGATACTCAACAACCTAGAAACATTCATACCTAGCATCAGTTGTCTGACCTTCCAAAGAAAAAAAGAATGACGCAGAACAAATCAAAACAGATGCAAGAACAGAAAAATAAAAGGATAAAATCTAGGTGTCAACACCAAGGCTTGCTTGGAATCAGCATCAAGCAAGGAAGAGCAAACCTAGGGGTCAACACTTAGGATCCGCTTGGTCCGAGAAGTAGAAAAGAGGATAGAAAAAAGTGAGATAATGGAAAAGTGGAGGGATTGAAAAGATTTTATTTTCTCTCCTTTTTGTTTGGTTGAAAGTGGAAAAGTAGAGGAATAGAAAAAATGAGTTTAAATAAATTTACTCATATACCCTTGTTAAAAAATAATGCTCAATTAAAAAAAAAAAAACAATTGACAAATAACCCACTTAGCAATAAGAACTATCCTGCTCTCCTCATCACCCAAACTCATGATCCTTGCATAGCAGTTGGGCATGCACTGCAGTAAAATGTGATTGAATGGTTAGCATTGTAAGATATAAGATGCATGTATAGAACCATCAAAAAGAAAAGATGCACGTAGAAATTTTATTTGCTTTTTATTTCTCTTTGTAAAAAACAAAGGTTGGATTTGGGCCACATAATATCTAGAAAGGAACCCTAACCCAAGCCAAATCTACTTTAAGATCATTACTATGGTCTTACATGTAAATCTGCTGCTCTACTATTAGGCTGTGTTTGTTTTGGGTGAAAAGCATTTCCGGAAATGCTTTTCTGAATTTACGGGTGTTTGGTTGCACCTGAAAAATCGATTTTCCGGAAATTGATTTCCGTTGACTATCGGTCAAAGGTGAAAATGGATTCAGTTCCTATTTTCACTTCAAATCCTATTTTCCGGAAAACCCAAAAACAGAGAGCGCGAAGAGGGAGAGGGAGAAAGAAACAGAGAGCACGAAGAGGGAGAGGGAGAAAGAAAGAGAGAGCCCAGCGCCATCGTCGATCCAAGCCCAACGCCCATCGCCGGCAGCCACGAACCCACGAACCGCCGATCCAAGCCGAGAGACCATCGCCGGCGACCACGAACCCACGAACCCAGTCCCCATCACCTCACTGCAACGGGCAGATCCAGTCGCACCTTCGATCGCGCCGCGCCGTCGATCGTCGATCGTCGAACTCCTTCGAACCCAGCGCTCTTCGCACCGGCGAGTCGCACCGCGCCGCGCCACGCCGTCGATGGTCGTCTTCCTCGATCTCTCCGTTTTTTTTTTTTTAAGTTTGATTGTTGTTTTTGTTTTTTTTTTTTGATGAACTGATTGTTGTTGTTGTGGTTGTTGTGTTGTTGTTGCCGGAATTTGGTAGTGTTGTTGTTGTTGTGTTGTTGCCGGAATTTGTTGCCGGAATTTATTGTTGTTGTTGTTGTTGTTGTGTTGTGTTTTTATTGCCGGAATTTGTTGTTGAATTGGTTGTGATGTTGAAATTTTTTGTAATAAAATTTGTTTGGATGCTGAGACAATGTGAAAAATTTTCCGGAAAATAGCATTTTTAGAATACATCCAAACACATGAAAATATTTTCCACAACAATTTTCATAATTCAACCAAACACTTAAAAATATTTTCCTTTTCCGGAAAATATGTATTTTCCGGAAAACGTTTTACACGAAACAAACACAGCCTTAGTCTGTCAAAATATAAGCTAATATCTTCTTGGTCAATGCCTCAACAGGCAATGTGACCACAATGCAAATTTGACCAACATGACAAAAGCCAATCAAATTCCCAGTTGGGATCAATTCAAGTTAGAGGTCAAACCAAGCTATGAACAATCCAGTGAGCATGAAGATATGAGCCTATGCTTTTTGAAGCAAATGAAGAATAGGAGATATTTTCTCAAAGTCAATCAAAAACTTCAACACAAGAACTTACCGAATGATTGATTAAACGTGCTATATTCCCTTTATTTGTGGCATCAATTACTACTTCCTCACTGATCTTGAAGAGCTGCATAAAATTTTTCATTGGACATTAAAAACCACAGTTAATAGAGATAAATCTGATGAGATAATACAAGAATTTAACCTGCCAAAAAGAGGTGTTTGGGTAAAAATAAATTAAAATGGGGCATACTTAAAATCATCAGGTTGTCAGTAAAACAAAACGTAAGACTTCCTGTATTCTATATATGGTTTATCATGACCAGTCCCTTATTTTTAAAAATAAAAATAAAAATAAAATAAACAGACCGGTCATAAGACATAAGAAAGTAACTTCACCCTAACTTAAAATTAATTCAAACAGTTAAATAGTCACTCCTATACTACAACACTTTCACCTAATTATCAAATATGGAGTGTAAAAGACATGCAATGGGTACCTGTGCCTAAACTAAACATAGAATGGGAGTTCCCCAAAATTTCCCTTACTGCAATTGAGACATCAAAATACTTTTCACGACTTCCAATATAGGCATATGGAGGTCTAACAATATTAGCAATCGCCAAGAGAATGCACATGCAGAAAAAGGGAGTATTAAACAAAAGACTCACATAGCAATCTTTGCCTTCTAATTGGTACTTTGCCTCCCTCAAATCTGCAACACTACGCCGCACCTGCTCACCACGATACTCAACAACCTAGAAACATTCATACCTAGCATCAGTTGTCTGACCTTCCAAAGAAAAAAAGAATGACGCAGAACAAATCAAAACAGATGCAAGAACAGAAAAATAAAAGGATAAAATCTAGGTGTCAACACCAAGGCTTGCTTGGAATCAGCATCAAGCAAGGAAGAGCAAACCTAGGGGTCAACACTTAGGATCCACTTGGTCGGAGAAGTAGAAAAGAGGATAGAAAAAAGTGAGATAATGGAAAAGTGGAGGGATTGAAAAGATTTTATTTTCTCTCCTTTTTGTTTGGTTGAAAGTGGAAAAGTAGAAGAATAGAAAAAATGAGTTTAAATAAATTTACTCATATATCCTTGTTAAAAAATAATGCTCAATTAAAAAAAAAAAACAATTGACAAATAACCCAAAAAAAAGTGCAATCACCCAAATTTATTAAAAAAATAAAAATCATAACCCAAAAAAATAAAAATCATGTCTAGTTATAAAATAAATATAAAAAAAAAGGAAAGAAGGGCAATAAGGCAACATCAAGGGAGAAGAAAATAAAAATAAAGGCAACCCATGTGCATTGTCAATCAAGAAAAAATTCATCCCCACTCAGTTTGCTCTCCATTTTGGGGAGAAAACATTTTGGGTGGTCCTGGGGAGAAAACACTTGAGCCCCACCATTTATTTTCATTCCCTCCTACTCAAACAAACACACTCCAAAAGAGTTTTGCTTCCCATTTTTTCTCCAAAATTTTTCATCTACCCTATTTCACCTCCAAACAAACACTCTTAGGATATGTTTGGTATATTGTACTAGGTCCTGTAATAGAATGGTTATTCTTGTGAAATAGTTGTTTCTTTCTAAAAGGGCTATAATATTCTTAGTAGGTGTAATTACTTATAAAATTAATATATTTCCAAAAATACAAATTTTCCATATGCACAAACAATTATAAAAACTATCTCTCAAATTTTTTTTTTTTAAACAATTTTTTTTTAAAAAAATCTGTTGTTAGGAAATATAATTGTATAAGATATTGCATAAAACAGATCCTGAGTTATTCTAATGTTACAACCAAACATGTGTATGAATAGATTTAATTATTCCATTATAACATATGTTATTCCAAGAAACAAAAATTATCATTCTTATTGTAATCCCCCTAAGTGAGCCCTAAGGTTGGTTGGAATAGACTCCAGACCATTGAACAATTTTCAAGAGAACTATTCTTAATCAATCATATTATAAATTGTCTCCATAGCGGTATGATAGCATGCTTATATAAACTATTAAACCATAATTCTAGTTAAAATTGACTTAGAAAACCAAGTTTCAAATGATTGAGAAAATCCCGCTTATTGAATTACAAAAATACCCTTGACTCTAAGAAATTAAATAAGATCCTAACCTAATTAACTAATAAGACTTAAAATAAAATCCAAGTGACTAACAAAAATGCAATTGACTTCCAAAATTACATAAAGACTAAATCAAAATAAAAATTGTATTCCTCCTTCCACATCAACGAACCAACCCAGTGAAATACTTAATGTTTAAAAGGACAGAGAAAAAGTAGACAGAATGCTATTATGTCAACTAAACAAGAGAAGAAGAAAGCTACCACAACATTGTCTATTGATTTACCAAAAAATCTTTGGGAAGTGGATATCCAAAGAAAAATTCTCAATATCAGAAATTATGGAAACAGTATAAGCAACGCATATACACGTGTGTGCGAGAGTGTGTCATAGTACCATTTCTCCTTCTTGAATATTCCTACGCGCAAAGAGACCCCATCCATGTATACCAGATTTACCAAAGCAAACCCGATAACATTCAGTTCTCTGAAGCCACAAACAAGTGTTAATAAAAAAATACTAGACCAAAAGTTAATGAAATTAGAAATTATATCAAGTAGAAAGTACGCAAGTACCCATTACATATTAAAAAACCATAGCTACCTGTAAGTGGCAAAGTCGTTCCTTGAAAGACGTGAAATCCTTAGAAACTTCTACTTCCTGTTAAAAGAGAACAAAGTATGTAAATGGATATTAACATGTCGCATTACACAACCAAAAAAGCAAAATAAGGTTATTTCCTTCCAAAATGCAAAAGTTTAATATCTGAGAGGTAAAAAAAATTTAAAAGACAAGAATTTACATTTTTTGTGCTCAAGCTACTTATTGCATCTAAAGAATGATGGCTTGGCCCCATCAGTCGGTGGAATATTGGCTGTCCATCGGCCATCTGGCAAACAAAAAAATATATATTGAAATGAGACCAACAAGAGAGACAATTGATGATTTTGTTGGCAACATGCTAACAACAAAACAACAATATGATCAATTGGGCTCATCCCTAACAAAAAAAGGAAATAAAAGCTTTGCAGTGTGGAAAAATTTTGTTAAGAAACAAGTATTCTACTGAACTGAAAATTACAGAGACAGATATAAGTTTGCTACATAAAGTAACCTTATTCTTTGATCTTTTGAAGGCACGACATCTTGCAGAAGAAAGGGGCTCAAACTCATTAATCTCTGATGTTGGAGACTCAGGAAGTTCAGTGTTCTTCAAGGAAGCCAGCCTTGAACCCCTGAAGCACCCCTGCTGGTTTGGCAGCAAGCTTCTAGCAGAAAAAACCCCTGCAGGAGTATGAACAACAACGACAGCATCGGGGTTTGGCTCTCTGCGTGAAAACCAAGGTTTAAACCAATAAATGTGGTGCATAATGGAGTTGAACCAAAAGTAAAAAATAAAAATTATTCCACTGGTAAAGAAAATATTGAAACAAATTGTGGGGCACAACCCAAACCTGTGATCTGCACAATATATCAACTTTTTAGTCATTTGTGTCCCATTCCTTTCCGAGCAGTGCAACTGAAAGTTCAACAGATAATGTTAACGCAGTCCCTTTTCCATCCTCAATTTTTTCTCAAAACTTACATGAAAATATTTTGAAAAATAAAGGCATGCATCATACAGACACGCAATGCAAGCACCAAAACAGGACAACACAATTCAATTTAAGAATATTCTATAATATTAGTAGTTTCAGGCAGACCATTGCTCTGTTCATAATAACTGTGAAGACTTACTTCCATGCTATATCCTGCTCTCGATGCGCACATTACATGAAAATAAGTAGTACACTTGCAGCACTGGGTGCAGGAACCATGACTCTGCTGGCAGATTACACAACGCTGCAGTCCAGAAAAATAGGGTATATTTAGATGTCAAGCAATAAAAAATAAAAAAAGCATTACCACACAGCAAATTAATCTCATAAAGCTTGGTTTGCTAAAGAACAACGCACGGGAATTTCCAAAGCTTTCTACTAACCATCAAGGAATTGAACTCAATACTATGAAATTTTACAAGAGACTTAGGCTGCGTTTGTTTTTATGTAAATTTTATGCATTTCTGGGTGTTTGGGAGGACTGAAAAGCCCGGTCAACCTGAAAATGTTTTCCCTTTGACCATAAATCAATTTACACTTGATTTTCAGTCACAAGATTTTACACCCTCACACTCTCCACTCCTTCAAGCACAAAGAACACAGAGCACCCAACCAGCCTCGTGCCAACCACCATGATCCACCCATCAAGCCACCACGAGGCCCGATCTTCCCAAACCAACCTCTGTTTGCCTCCATAACCACTGCATAACCCAATCCCAGCCACCTCCCTAAACCACTGCAAAATCCACTCTCTTCATGGCTGTTTTTGCTGATTGGTCATTGTCATCCTCCGCCAGCCAATTAGCGAAAATTTGTCATCCTCCAACAGCCACTCCACAAAACTTTGCCATCTTCCACCAGCCATCAACACCGCTGTCCTAAGGCAGATCTCAACATCATCAGTTGTTGTCACCGATCTCTCTCTCCTTCTCAATCTAGCTCTCTATCTCTCTCTCTCTCACAAAATCTGGTTTTGTTCTCCATTTTTTGTTTCTTTGGATTTTTATATTGGAATTTTCTATTATCTCCTTCTCAATCTAGCTGTCTATCTCTCTCTCTCTCTCTCTCTCTCACACACAATCTATCTCGCAAAATCTGGTTTTGCTCTCCATTTTTTGTTTCTTTGGATTTTTAAATTGGAATTTTCTATTATAGTATCAGTTAGGAACCTGGGAAAATGTGAGGTAGTAGTAGTAGAAAATGTGTTTTCTAAAGCATTTTCACAAACACAACCAAACACCCAAAAATATTTTCTAAAACATTTTTACGAACGCAACCAAACACTTGAAAATATTTTCTTTTCCAGAAAATGTTCACCTGAAAATATGTTATGGTCTTAAATTGATTTCAGCCAAAACAAACGCAGCCTAACATAAATTCATTCATAAAAGATTTTGCAATTGAAGCACCAGAAAATTAGAAACTGTCTAGACAATTATTAGGAACACAATTTTACCTTCAAAAATGAATTGGATGGAATTCTAAGGATTCCAACAGCAGGTTCCATTTTCTCATGATTTAAGAAACCAACTTCAGGCCGGAACCAAGCACACGTGACATGAACCCACAGCATCTCAACATCAGTTGGCTTCAGAGCACCCCCTATAAAAGCAGTTTTTAGAGATATTAACATGTTAGCATTTGAATACAATCAACTTTAATAATCAATTAGCACAAGCATTTCCAAGTAAGAATACTAAGCAAACATCCTTAAAAAATTTATATAGTCAGCATATTTGCATGCAACTTAGTGGAAAAAGAAAATACTAGTAAATTTGTTTTGTGTTGGGGGGGGTGTGGGCGCGGGGCAGGGCACTGTTAATGAGTATCATCCATGTTATACTGAAATCAACTAAAAAGGTATAAGGAATGCAAATATTCCTAAAAAAAAAGGGGTCAAAAAACTAATTTTCTGGACAGACAAAGAAGATTCTCTTCTAGACAGACAAAGTAGTGTTTTAATAAGAACTTCACAATATAATCGTATAAAACTTTCAATACAGATTGAATAGGAATTTTTTAACACACTAATCTAGATGGCATACCTTGTACAGGACAAAGGCAACATTCTCTCTTGAGATCATGTGATTCGCATGCTCTACAAACCCATGAAGTAAAATCCTGAACAGATTTTTCCCCATAGCATTCTTGGTGGACAGCTATTTGGCATCTATACACCCAAGAAAAAAAAAGTCAGAGAACTTCTTTCAGCAGTGAAGCTTGTAAATAAAATCCATTCTTCTACCAGCAAGGAAATTTTTATTTAAGCATCCAAAATACACAAAGTGGGTATTAAGATCCAATGAATTATGGAAACACCTGTTGCAGATAATAATTTTGTTGTCATCCCAATCTTCAACCCATCTGCAAATAGCACATCTTTCTGTGGTCCATTTGGCACGAACAGGTTCATACTTCTCTGTAGCAATTAAAATAAGTATCCTTGCTGTTGAGAATTACAATCAAAAGACACCATGGCTGCAGATACAGCACCCACACAAACACCAAAGATAGACTAGACAATTATTAGGAACACAATTTTACCTTCAAAAATGAATTGGATGGAATTCTAAGGATTCCAACAGCAGGTTCCATTTTCTCATGATTTAAGAAACCAACTTCAGGCCGGAACCAAGCACACGTGACATGAACCCACAGCATCTCAACATCAGTTGGCTTCAGAGCACCCCCTATAAAAGCAGTTTTTAGAGATATTAACATGTTAGCATTTGAATACAATCAACTTTAATAATCAATTAGCACAAGCATTTCCAAGTAAGAATACTAAGCAAACATCCTTAAAAAATTTATATAGTCAGCATATTTGCATGCAACTTAGTGGAAAAAGAAAATACTAGTAAATTTGTTTTGTGTTGGGGGGGGTGTGGGCGCGGGGCAGGGCACTGTTAATGAGTATCATCCATGTTATACTGAAATCAACTAAAAAGGTATAAGGAATGCAAATATTCCTAAAAAAAAAGGGGTCAAAAAACTAATTTTCTGGACAGACAAAGAAGATTCTCTTCTAGACAGACAAAGTAGTGTTTTAATAAGAACTTCACAATATAATCGTATAAAACTTTCAATACAGATTGAATAGGAATTTTTTAACACACTAATCTAGATGGCATACCTTGTACAGGACAAAGGCAACATTCTCTCTTGAGATCATGTGATTCGCATGCTCTACAAACCCATGAAGTAAAATCCTGAACAGATTTTTCCCCATAGCATTCTTGGTGGACAGCTATTTGGCATCTATACACCCAAGAAAAAAAAAGTCAGAGAACTTCTTTCAGCAGTGAAGGTTGTAAATAAAATCCATTCTTCTACCAGCAAGGAAATTTTTATTTAAGCATCCAAAATACACAAAGTGGGTATTAAGATCCAATGAATTATGGAAACACCTGTTGCAGATAATAATTTTGTTGTCATCCCAATCTTCAACCCATCTGCAAATAGCACATCTTTCTGTGGTCCATTTGGCACGAACAGGTTCATACTTCTCTGTAGCAATTAAAATAAGTATCCTTGCTGTTGAGAATTACAATCAAAAGACACCATGGCTGCAGATACAGCACCCACACAAACACCAAAGATAGGACTAGCCTTCAACATGTAAAGATTCCAGTGAAGTGCATATTTTACCTCGCAACAACCCAAATAACTGCTGCTTGTCTAACTTCAAAGGATCCACACCATGTACATTATACTCTTGAATCTGAAGCATCTTCAATGTTAGTAGAGAATTTTATAGAGGCCATACATATAATTCATTAGCTTTAACCAAAGATGAAATGAGGGGGAAAAAAAAAAAGAAGGAATGCTTATAAAGTCATACAAAAATTTCCTTAAAAAATAGCAGTTGTCTAGTATCACACACATTGAAGCCAGCATTTCTTCTTTTTTTTGTTTTTGTTGTGGGGGGATTGAGGACTATATGTGTATGTGTGTGTATATAAACATTAGATAATTTTTAACATAACAAAATATAAATTTCTTTTCATAGATTAGTCCTAACTTAGTTGACTCATTCTCTAAGTTCTTTCATTGTGTTAAGTCATGGATACTTTGCCCTATACTAAATTTCAGAGTCATCTCCCTTTCTGTATGCACAATCAAGCAATCACCCAAAAACTCATTGAGAAGATGCTACCAAAACTTTGGGACATCAAAAAAATTTTTAAATAAAAATACCCAGTTTCTCAAGTTGTTTTACAAAGAAAAGTTACTTTTATCAGTTTTATAAAACTAGAATACCATAAACAAGTCGAAATACAGAACACGGAGAAACTGGTTGTGCTTTCAAAATGAAGATAATTGGTACAGACCCATTTTTCTAGTGGCAGCATTGTGCCCTTCACTTTCACACTATACTTCCACTTTTTAGCTCTGCAACCTGTGTGCCGTTCCCATTCACTAGGTGTATACTTCTTTGACCCACATGAACCGCACTTGCACATAACTCTAAGATGGGGGAAAAATAAAATGATAAATAAGCATCTTAATGAATCCTTGAACAAAACATACAGAAAGTTGTTGTAAGGAGTGCATAAGAAGAAAATGAATGTGGTGGTGAGAAAGGAGGGCATAAAGGTCCTACAAGAATATTAAAGAAAAATATGTCAACATACATGTAATATTTAGAAACTAGCTCAAGGCTTACATATGAAGGTTTGGAATATATGTTCCTTCCATGCCATTGCACACCACAGCCACCTTCTCAGGTAGAACATTTTGTCCACTATTTTCTAAAGACCTGCTTCAAAAATTGTCAAAAAATTAGGCTTTAAACCTGATGATAAACTCCTTAGTCTATGAAGTCAAATATACAATTGCCTTGAAAATCAATTGGAGGGAGAAGAATTGCACACGCACACACACAAAAATAGCGTAGACATACTTCACATTTGGTTGGCATTTTTCTGAAGCTAATAACTCATAATTAGACTTTGCTTTACAATCTGGGCAATAGTAATCTACATTCTCCAAATCCTTTAAACCATACACAAGTCAGTTAGTAAACACATATATGGTAGGAACAGAAATTAACATCACAATTCATAAATCAAGTAATTAAGCACACCTTGAAAAGCTTGCTGGAAATATTCTCACACTCAGCATGCACCCAAACATTACAACCATCACAACACACCTGATCAACATCTCTGAATTCAATGAATTGTTTTTTAAAAGGAAAAAAAATTGGAAAAATTATAAACCTAAGTCAGATTTGCAGGTAATCTCACCCAATCCCCACCATCTGAATGGTGCCAAATCTTCTTGCAAATGCCACAATATTGTTTTGATTTACATAACTGTAAACATAAAGAGGTGAACATCATTTAGAAAACAAGAAGCTCTATTAACGCTCTTCCAGAAAAGGTTCTCCACAGTTTTTTTCTCTTATAAGTAAAACACTTATAACTGACCTTAGCACAATGTTTACACAAAAGCTGGGTTTGACGGGTAGAGCCCTTCATTTTCTTCATATTTTTCCAAGGCAGAAACAAACCACAGCCGTCACAGGGTCTTGTATCCTTGCAGAAATCCTGCAAACATAACTAAGTCATGGATGAATTCTTTAACTCAACAGATCAGATTCTGTAAGCATTTAACTGATAAAGTAGTAACCCCAAAACACGGAACCAAAAATTGCTTTTGAAAGTACATGCACACGAACATAAACCAAAGAAAATTTTCACGTCTAGATGATCTGTTGCTAATAATAAAGCAGCATTTTGACATGAAACCGTCACTAAAATGACTGCAACCAGTCCATGATCAACCAATTTTAGATAAATAACCTTAGAAATTACAGAATGAAAAAATATCTATTCTTCTCAGTACAAGGCCCCAAATAAGCATGTACATGCAGTTGCCATGGACAAGAGAGTAGTTTATGGAAGGGTATTGGGGCAAGTTGGGACAGCTTTTATTTATATATAACTTAAGAAGCAACATATCCATAGAATGAGTGTAGCTGAAAAGAGAATGTTAAGATGGATAGGTTGAAATACATGGAAAGATAGGGTTCAAGATGAGGTAAGGTTAAAGAAGAGGTAGCGTAATGCAGGAAATTTCAAGATTAAGAAGGAAATATTGAAGGCTGAGTTGTTTGTTTAGAAACAGCGGACAAAGTTCAACTCTTCAAGAGGCTTACTCTTGAAAAGAAACAATCTGTCTTTATTATCAAAACTGAGTATTTGATACCGTCAATGTCTTATTTACACAAAGCACTCCAAATTCTAATCACTAAGCTAGTAATCTGCAACTAATTCAAGATCCAGCTGGGATTGGCTGACATCAGCATACCTGAATTCTATTACAGCCTGATGTAGGACAAATTAGGAATTTGTCTAACGTTTAGTTGTGGCGGGTTTAGGATTAGAAAAGAAGAAGAATTAGAGAGAAATTAAGGCTGTTTAGGGGCTGTGTGAACAGTATCCGTAAACAGTAACATTTAAAGGAAAGAAAAAAGAGAAGGCAAAAGAAACAACACAAAATATATATATATATATATATATATTTATTTCCTACTAGTATCAGGGTTCCTACTAGTATTAGGACTACTATTTTTAAACCTACAATATATAGATATATATATATATATAAAGACTTACTTGTAGTATTAGGATTCCTACTAGTATCAGGGTTCCTAATAAATTAAATCAAAACCCATACATAAAGACTCATAATTAAATAAGACTAATTAATAAAACCCATGGCTTTTAACTGTGGCCCATACCCAACAATAGTAAAATTGCTAAAATACCCTTGACTCAAGAATAACTAAATAAAATATAAAAACTTAGTTAACTACCATGGGCACTTATTCTTGGGCTTTCCCTTAGCCTTGGGCTTCCAAAGAGAATATCCTTTCTTTAACCATGTTATGATTCTGCCATCACAGCCACCGCAGCTGTTGCTTGTAACTAACTGATCAACTAACTCACTTATCTAACTACATATCAAGTTTGACTATTTATTACAGATCAAGGCACTCAGATTACAATTGCTCATCACTTGTGAGACAGATAGATAACTTGTCAAGCTGCTGCCTTAATGAATTGCCAAGTTACTTAGTGACAGATAAGCTGCTGCGTCATAGCCCCCATTGATGAAAAGATGAGGGAGAGTCACCTGAGATGGTTTGATCAAGGTAGTCAAAAGCAAAAGACGACCTTAAGGCACCAAGGCCTTTTATTGCCCGAGGTGTGAGGCGACAAAAAGGCGCTAGCCTGAGTAAAGCGAGGCGCCAAATTCTTAATATATTTATTATACATATAGAACTTAAATCATATGTACCTAGTGTATTATAATATTATAATGAAGTTTTTTTCAATGTGAAGCATAAAGAAATTAGGTCTAAAAATTATTTCAAAATAGGATTAGCATGATTTAGGCTCTATTAGTTAATTCTAACAATATGTTTTACAACAAGTTTCTATATAACAATAAGTTTTACAAAA
Source organism: Quercus suber (assembly GCF_002906115.3). Taxonomy (NCBI): domain Eukaryota; kingdom Viridiplantae; phylum Streptophyta; class Magnoliopsida; order Fagales; family Fagaceae; genus Quercus; species Quercus suber. Next base: position 338,026 of record NW_027069888.1, read on the forward strand.
CAAATTTGTAAATTAATTTAACTAACAATAGGTTTTATAACATGCCTTTTGAAATTAATAATCTTAAATAGGTTTAACAACAAACTTCTATAAAAAAAAAATTAATT